>NC_057796.1:457409910-457657076 GCF_018294505.1 Triticum aestivum
TTTTTCCTATTTAGAGCGAAACATGGCCCACAACGATGAGGCCGGCGGTTCGGGCGGCAAGCAATTCTGGGAGCTGTCCCAGGAGATGGAGGAAGAACCTCAACGCTATGAGGACACCGCCTCGGAAGACACCGATCCTGACTACACAACCCCTAGTGGCGTCGGGGATGACACCACTGATGGTGCCGCCGAGGATGCCACCACTGATGATGGCGGCGCATGCACAGATGGTAGCCAACCGAAGAGGCAACGGAAGGACAGGCGCCCGAACGTGCTCGGCACCGTCAAGGAGGAATTTATTGAAGTGAACTCCGACGGGCATCCAACAGCGCCCAAACATGTAGTCAAGGGGTACTCGGTTCAGCTCGGGTGCATTCTCCGGAGCACCGTCTCGATCAACACCGAGAACCTAAGGCATAAGGACCGAGGGAATTTGCGCAGCCTCCTCTTCACGAAGCTGCACGAACGATACAAGTTCCCCGCTGAGTTTGCAAACACACGCCTCTCAGGGAATAAAGTGAACAGTGCCGCCCTCACGAGGATGAGCACGGCCCTGTCTACATGGAGAAGCACGGTGAAGGCAATGATTGAAAAAGGTGATAGTTATGAGAAGATCAAGGCGAAATATCCTTTGATGAGCGAAGATGACTACAAGGAGTTCAAGATCAAGTGCGAGAGCAGCGCAACCTCCGAATCAAGTCAGTGGGGGAAAGAAATGCGGCAGTTGAACTTAGGGGTCCACCAACTCGGTCCCGGCGGTTACAGAGTGGCGGAGCCTATATGGGACAAGGAGGACGCGGAGCGTGCCGAGCAAGGCCTACCGCCCCGCTTCGAGAAATTACGTGACAAGCAGACCAGGAACTTTGTCAGGGCCCGGTACAAGGAGGACCCGGTAACAAAGGAGCTTACCACGGATCCGAAGACCAGGGCGCTTGAGCTTGTTCTGGTAAGGAATACACCCCCGCGTAATTAGCTCCATATGGTTGCATTCTAATTAATGAAGCCAAATTTCTAAATGGTTCACATTCCTTCCGCAGGAGGCTGAAAGCAGTAGCGCGGGGTCGTCTCAGAGCTCCCCTTTTGACACCCCTTTAAATAGGGCGTTGAACGTAATGAAAAACAAGGATAAGCTCAGTAAGCCGTCGTCAGCTGGTCGTGTGGCCGGCAAAGGCTTGTCCACAAAATGGTCGTCATACTATACCGCTGGTGGGCGAAAGGAGAAAAAGACCAGCTCGGAAAGCCAGTCGCGCGAGGTTCAAGAACTCAAGGCACAAGTGGCGCGGATTCCGGAGATTGTCCAAGAGCAAGTGCAACAACAACTGGGAACGACGCTCACCGCCATTGTGCCTACCTTGATTCAGGGGCTGACGACGTGGATTGCGGGCGGCCAACAGGGGCCTCCCCCGGTTCCCAGCTTCACGGCCAGCAACTCGCACAACGCGCAGGCGGCGCCATTGGTGTCTCCGGCGGAGGCGGTATTCGTGTCTCCGGCGCCGGCACGGGCATTGGAGCTTAATGCACCCGGGTGTACGCCGGCCGGCACCTCGCCAGCAAGCGGCCCCTCCGTCAGTTGCACGCCCGCCGTTGGCGGTGCCTCGACATTAGCCGAGCTCGACGGCATCACGGTAACTAAGCCTCTCGGCCGATGACTTCATCTCCTTGCCTTTGACTGGGCATCCCTGACGCCCTACATGTTTTCGCAGGGCGCCACCGATGTTCCTTGCACTCTCCTGCACTTCGTGGGCGGCGAGTTGGTCGATGTCGCCAAGGGCAGAATCGTTCAACCGGGCAACCGCGTGTTCCACGGTAATCCGATGCCACCCACCTTGTATAGGGTTGAACTGGTTCGGGTGCTGCCAGGCTGCGACGAGTTGTTACCTCCGATTCGACCCGCTGGGGCCGACGAAGATGATGTGATGACCCTCAGCGCCTGTGTAAGCTGGCCCCTGCTTTGGCCGAAGAGCCAGATTCGTTTGGGGGCGGGGGACACCACCCCACAGACAAGACCGCCAGTCGTGCCAGCGCCAAGCCATGGCAAGAACGCCGCAACGCTACCGGACATGCCGGACATCCCTATGGCACAGGATCCGGACATGCATATGGCACAGGATCCGGACGACGACGACAACGACGGCGGTACATTTTCCAACGTCGATAAGTACTTTGCCGAACATGGGTACGGTGACGAGTTCTGCGGGCCTCCTTCTCAAGAACCCAACCCTGAAAAAGACGACCGCGATCTAGCTGGTACGGCGGAGAAACCCAATTGCAACAGGCGTCGTCTGGCGTTCAGTTCTCAGGAGACGCCTCCAGCTGCCGCCTTCACCGAGCCTCAGATAGCTGAGGTGCCAAATATTATCAGCCCCAACACGCTCAAGAAGGCGGTCTGTGAGCAGAACTCGATCCCATTACAGCAGATCAGGAAGAAGGGACGGAAACGAAAGACTAACAAGGGCGCCAGTGCGAGCCAGCCGGCACCGAGTACGATCCGTGCTCAGGACGGGCCACCTTCACCTAAGGATATCTCGAGGAGGGTGCATGTGGCGGGTAGGGCGATGCTACCGACAAATATGCTCAATGCTGCAACCGGTGCTATGCGGAGTCTGCATGACAGTGTTCTTTCTTTGGAGAAGCGGCGTCTCAGAGAGAATGATGTGGCATACCCGGTTTTCGTGGCCAAGGTGCCAGAGGGCAAGGGCTTTGTGGATAGCGCCGTCGGGGGTACGATCGTCCTGCGGTTTGATGACATCTTTGCTATGCTTAACCTTCATCCGCTGCACTACACCTTCGTTCGGCTGTTTTCGCTGAGTATGGAGATGCGGATCATTAGAGACAAGACCCCGGACATTGTGATAGTCGACCCCTTCTACATGCGTGCCAAGATCTTGGGCAGCGCTGGGGACCGGCAAGTCGCGAGTTCACACCTCGAAGGCGTCATTCTGGCAAACCCAGATAAGGATAACTTCCTCGTGCCTTACTTTCCCGAGTAAGTCATCTCCTAACCGCCCCGTAACATATGATTTCTTAGATTTCGATCGTTCTTTTTTTTCTAACATTCCGTGTTCTGTGCAGTGACACACATTGCACACTCATCCTCTTAAGCCCGAAATATTCCATGGCCACGTATTTCGACCCGGACCGTGACTCCAAGATAGACTACACAAATATCAAGAAAGTTCTTGATGATGCTCTCCCCGGCTACGCCGCATCTGGAGGCACCTTTAAGAGGCCAGCTCGTAGGTACGGCAGGCACGTGTTCACCCACAATACGACGTTCCCCTGCGTCAAGCAGCCGCCTGGCGGTCAGAAGGATGCCTACTACGCCCTCCATCACATGCGGGCGATCGTACGGGACCATAATCACCTTCTGCTACCAAATAATCTCAAAGATTGGGCCGCAAGCTTGGCGGCAATCCAGGACGCGGACATCCGACAAGAATTCTTTCGCATCCAGTCGGAGTTTGCAGAAATCATCCATCAAGATGTCCTTCGTACCTCGGGGCAGTTCTACCTCAAATTTCAACCGTCCAACAGTGAGATAGACACAACGCTACAAATGCAGGCTGACAACGCCCGCGACTTCATGACCATCACGACAGACGGCGGCTTCATCCACGCTCCGGTCCCATGAGTCGAGTCGAAAGTAGTGATGCTATGTGTAGTTCTGAAACATTGATTAGCTCATGTTGTAATTAAACTTTAATGAACTTGTATGTCTCTTTGGTTTGGACAGTCGTTCAACTTAGATGTAATCGATGCTATTTATTAGTAGGACCATGAATCGTGCTATTAATGTCTTGCTTTTCTCTTCCGATCCTTTTGTTGCATACTTATATATTGCTTATGTATTGTCTGTTGTTTGGCTAGTGCATAGAGATGCCGTCGTATGTCGTGTACAAGGGTAAGGTTCCCGGAGTCTACGACGACTGGGAGGAGTGTCGGAGACAGGTTCACTGTTTCAGCGGTAACAGTTACAAAGGGTACACCACTAGGGCGGAGGCGGAATCTAGATATGCGCGCTATCAAGCAGGAGAGAGGAGGGAGCGTTGGAGGAACCGAATGAAGACCAGTTTCATCGCGATGATGCTCATCGTGATGACCGCAGCTCTCTTCTATGTGATGGTAGTTTAGATGATCGATATCGACTTGTAATGTGAAGACAAACTCGCAACTCGCGGTCTCGAGACTTGTAATGTTCTATCTTTGTTTGGTCTTTTGAATTCGGAGACTAATATGATGAATTGTATTCAGAGACTAATCTTCTATTGTATTCGATGAATCTGCTGTTGCTGTGTGGTGCTGCTTATATTCTGTCCAATAATATATTTTGTAAGCTGTGCAAAAATAAGAAAAGAAAAAAATAATCCCTAATATACATACTAATGGCTCATCACCCCAACGTGCGCCATTAGTATGCCAAAGGATACTAATGGCGCATCACACCGCAGTGCGCCATTAGTATGCCAAAGGATACTAATGGCGCATCACCCCGCAGTGCGCCATTAGTATGGCTAGGCACATGGGTAAATATGGCCCCCTGGGAGGCATACTAATGGCGCACCGTGGCCTATACTAATGGCGCACTGCCTGGTGCGCCATTAGTATACCAGATACTAATGGCGCACCAGTGGTGCGCCTTTAGTAAAAAATACTAGTGGCGTGGTACTAGTGGCGCACCAGTAGTGCGCCATTAGTAGGCAAAACTGGTGCGCCACTAGTAGGCCTTTTCCTAGTAGTGAGGGGACCTGATGTCTCCTATTCCGTTCAACATAGTGGCAGATATGTAGGCAATCCTCATTGGCAGGCCCAAACAGGACGGTCAGAGAGGTGGGTTAGTACCACATCTAGTGGATGGTGGTGTATCCATACTCCATTACACACATGACACGATTGTTGGGAAACGTAGCATGCAATTTCAAAAAAATTCCTACGCTCACAGAAGATCTATCTAGGAGATGCATAGCAACGAGAGGCGGAGAGTGTGTCCACGTACCCTCGTAGACCGAAAGCGTAAGCGTTTGACAACGCGGTTGATGTAGTCAAACTTCTTCTCATTCCAACTGATCAAGCACCGAAGTACGGCACCTCCGAGTTCTGCACACGTTCAGCTCGATGACGTCCCTCTAACTCTTGATCCAGCAAAGTGTCGAGGAAATAGATGAGTTCCGTTAGCACGACGGCGTGGTGACGGTGATGGTGAAGTGATCCGCGCAGGGCTTCGTCGAAGCACTACGAGAATATGACCGAGGGTGTATTCTATGGAGGGAGGCGCCGCACATGGCTAACACATATTGTTGTGTGTTCTAGGCGCCTCCCCGCCACCACACACATATATATATATATATATAGGTGGGAGGGAGAGGGAGCAGCCAAGGGGCGCCCCGAGTAGGCTGAATCTTACTTGGGGTTCCTCACCAATTCGGCCCCCCTTTTCCTTTCTCATCGGAGGGGGAAGGAAAGAGGAGGGAGGAGGGAAGGAAGGGGGAGGCCGAATCCCTCCCCTTCCTTCTCTCTTCCCCTCTTTCCTTTCTCCTCTGGTGCGGCCCATATGGGGGGGGGGGGGGCGGCAGCCCCTGCTGGCTGCTGTGTTTCCCCTCTAGGCCCATTAGGCCCATATCTTTGTGTGTGTGTGGGGGGGGGGGGGAGCCCGGAACCCCTTCCGGTAACCCGATATGTACCCGGTACCCTCCAGAACACTTCTGGTGTCCGAATACTATCGTCCTATATATCAATCTTTACCTCTCGACCATTTCGAGACTCCTCGTCATGTCCGTGATCTCATCAGGGACTCCGAACAACGTTCGGTCACCAAATCACATAACTCATATAATACAAAATCGTCATCGAACGTTAAGCATGCGGACCCTACGGGTTCAAGAACTATGTACACATGACCGAGACACCTCTCCGGTCAATAGCCAATAGCGGAACCTGGATGCTCATATTGGTTCCTACATATTCTACGAAGATCTTTATCGGTCGAACCGTAATGACAACATACGTTATTCCCTTTGTCATCGGTATGTTACTTTCCCGAGATTTGATCGTCGATATCTTCATACCTAGTTCAATCTCGTCACCGGCAAGTCTCTTTACTCGTTTCGTAATACATCATCCCGCAACTAACTCAATAGTCACATTGCTTGCAAGGCTTCTTATGATGTGCATTACCGAGAGGGCCCAGAGATACCTCCCTGATACTCAGAGTGACAAATCCTAATCTCGATCTATGCCAACCCAACAAACAGCTTCGGAGATACCTGTAGAGCATATTTGTAATTACCCAGTTACGTTGTGATGTTTGTTAGCACACAAGGTATTCCTCCGGTATCCGGGAGTTGCATAATCTCATAGTTGAAGGAATATGTATTTGACATGAAGAAAGAAATAGCAATAAAATCGACGATCAATATGCTAAGCTAGCGGATGGGTCTTGTCCATCACATCATTCTCCGAATGATGTGATCCCGTTCATCAAATGACAACACATGTCTATGGTTAGGAAACTTAACCATCTTTGATTAACGAGCTAGTCTAGTAGAGGCTTACTAGGGACACAGTGTTTTGTCTACGTATCCACACATGTATCAAGTTTCCGGTTAATACAATTCTAGCATGAATGATAAACATTTATCATGATATGAGGAAATATAAAATAACACATTTATTATTGCCTCTAGGGCATATATTTCCTTCAGTCTCCCACTTGCACTAGAGTCAATAATCCAGATTAGATTGTAATGATTCTAACACCCATGGAGTCTTGGTGTTGATCATGTTTTGCTCGTGGAAGAGGCTTAGTCAACGGGTCTGCCACATTCAGATCTGTATGTATTTTGCAAATCTCTATGTCTCCCTCCTTGACTTGATCACGGATGGAGTTGAAGCGTCTCTTGATGTGTTTGGTTCTTTTGTGAAATCTGGATTTCTTCGCCAAGGCAATTGCTCCAGTATTGTCACAAAAGATTTTCATTGGACCTGATGCACTAGGTATTACACCTAGATCGAATATGAACTCCTTCATCCAGACTCCTTCATTTGCTGCTTCCAAAGCAGCTATTTATTCCGCTTCACATGTAGATCCCGCCACGACGCTCTGATTGAAACTGCACCAACTGACAGCTCCACCGTTCAATATAAATACGTATCCGATTTGACTTAGAGTCATCCGGATCAGTGTCAAAACTAGCATCGACGTAACGATTTACGACGAGCTCTTTGTGACCTCTATAAACGAGAAACATATCCTTAGTCCTTTTCAGGTACTTCAGGGTGTTCTTGACCGCTGTCCAGTGATCCTTTCCTGGATTACTTTGGTACCTCCCTATTAGACTTATACAAAGGCACACATCAGGTCTGGTACACAGCATAGCATACATGAAAGAACCTATGGCTGAGGCATAGGGAATGACTTTCATTTTCTCTCTATCTTCTGCAATGGTCGGGCATTGAGTCTGACTCAACTTCACACCTTGTAACACAGGCAAGAACCCTTTGTTTGACTAATCCATCTTGAAATTCTTCAAAACTTTACCAAGGTATGTGCTTTGTGAAAGTCTGATTAAGCGTCTTGATCTATCTCTATAGATCTTGATGCCCAATATATAAGCAACTTCACCGAGGTCTTTCATTGAAAAACTTTTATTCAAGTATCCTTTTATGCTATCCAGAAATTCTACATCATTTCCAATCAACAATATGTCATCCACATATAATATTAGAAATACCACAGAGCTCCCACTCACTTTCTTGTAAATACAGGTTTCTCCGAAAGTCTGTATAAAACCATATGCTTTGATCACCTCATCAAAGTGTATATTCCAACTCCGAGATGCTTGCACCAGTCCATAAATGGATTGCTGGAGCTTGCACACTTTGTTAGCACCTTTAGGATCGACAAAGCCTTCTGGTTGCATCATATACAACTCTTCTTTAATAAATCCATTAAGGAATGCAGTTTGACGTCCATTTGCTAGATTTCATAATCATAAAATTCGGCAATTGCTAACATGAATCGGACAGATTTAAGCATCGCTACGGGTGAGAAAGTCTCATCGTAGTCAAGTCCTTGAACTTGTCGAAAACCTTTTGCGACAAGTCGAGCTTTGTAGACAGTAACATTATCATCAGCGCCAGTCTTCTTCTTGAAGATCCATTTATTCTCTATGGCTCGTCGATCATCGGGCAAGTCAACCAAAGTCCACACTTTGTTCTCATACATGGATCCTATCTCAGATTTCATCCTCAAGCCATTTACCAGAATTTGGGCTCATCATCGCTTCTTCATAGTTTGTAGGTTCGTCATGGTCTAGTAACATGACTTCCAAAACAGGATTACCGTACCACTCTGGTGCAGAACGTGCTCTGGTTGACCTACGAGGTTCGGTAGTAACTTGATCTGAAGTTTCATGATCATTATCATTAGCTACCTCTCTAGTTGGTGTAGGCATCACAGGAACGGTTTTCTGTGATGAGCTACTTTCCAATTCGAGAGAAGGTACAATTACCTCATTAAGTTCTACTTTCCTCCAACTTACTTCTTTCGAGAGAAACTCCTTCTCTAGAAAGGATCCATTCTTACCAACAAAGATCATGCCTTCGAATCTGTGGTAGAAGGTGTACCCAACAGTTTCTTTTGGGTATCCTATGAAGACGCACTTCTCCGATTTGGGTTCGAGCTTATCAGGCTGAAGCTTTTTCACATAAGCATCACAACCCCAAACTTTAAGAAATGAGAGCTTATGTTTCTTGCCAAACCACAGTTCATACGGTGTCGTCTCAACGGATTTAGATGGTGCCCTATTTAACGTGAGTGCAGCTGTCTCTAATGCATAACCCCAAACGATAGTGGTAAATTGGTAAGAGACATCATAGATCGCACTATATCTAATAAAGTAGGGTTGCGACGTTCGTACACACCATTACATTGTGGTGTTCCAGGTGGCGTGAGTTGTGAAACTATTCCACACTGTTTCAAATGAAGGCGAACCTCGTAACTCAAATATTCGCCTCCGCGATCAAATCGTAGAAACTTTATTTTCTTGTTACGATGATTCTCCACTTCACTCTGAAATTCTTTGAACTTTTCAAATGTTTCAAACTTGTGCTTCATCAAGTAGATATACCCATATCTGCTCAAATCATCTGTGAATGTCAGAAAATAGCGATACCCGCCGCGAGCTTCAACACTCATCGGACCGCATACATCGGCATGTATTATTTCCAATAAGTCATTAGCTCTCTCCATTGTTTTGGAGAACAGAGTTTTAGTGATCTTGCCCATGAGGCATGGTTCGCAAGTATCAAATGATTCATAATCAAGTGATTCCAAAAGCCCATCTCCATGGAGTTTCTTCATGCTCTTTACAGCAATATGACCTAAACGACAGTGCCACAAGTATGTTGCACTATCATTATCAACTTTTCATCTTTTGGCATCAATATTATGAATATGTGTATCACCACAATGGAGATTCAACAAAAATAGACAACTCTTCAAGGGTGCATGACCATAAAACATATTACTTATATAAATAAAACAACCATTATTCTCCAATTTAAATGAATAACCGTCTCGCATTAAACATCCAGATATAATGTTCATGCTCAACGCTGGCACCAAATAACAATTATTCAGGTCTAAAACTAATCCCGAAGGTAGATGTAGAGGTAGCATGCCGACGGTGATCAAATCGACCATGGAACCATTCCCGATGCGCATCGTCACCTCGTCCTTAGCCAATCTTCGTTTAATCCGTAGCCCTTGTTTCGAGTTACAAATATGAGCAACCGAACCAGTATCAAATACCCAGGCGCTACTACGAGCATTAGTAAGGTACATAACATGTATATCAAATATACCTTTGTTCACTTTGCCATCCTCCTTATCCGTCAAATACTTGGGGCAGTTCCGCTTGATCAGTCCCTTTGCAGTAGAAGCACTTAGTTTCTGGCTTGGGGCCAGTTTTGGGCTTCTTCCCGGGAGTGGCAACTTTCTTGCCATTCTTCTTGAAGTTCCCCTTCTTTCCCTTGCCCTTTTTCGTGAAACTGGTGGTCTTGTTAACCATCAACACTTGATGATCCTTCTTGATTTCTACCTGCGCAGCTTTGAGCATTGCGAAGAGCTCGGGAATTGTCTTCTCCATCCCTTGCATATTATAGTTCATCACGAAGCCTTTATAGCTTGGTGGCAGTGATTGCAGAACTATGTCAATAACACTATCATCTGGAAGATTAACTCCCAGCTGAGTCAAGTGATTATGATACCCAGACATTTTGAGTATGTGTTCACTGACGGAATTGTTCTCCTCCATCTTGCAGCTATAGAACTTGTTGGAGAGTTCATATCTCTCAACTTGGGCATTTGCTTGAAATATTAACTTCAGCTCCTGGAACATCTCATATGGTCCATGACGTTCAAAACGTCTTTGAAGTCCCGATTCTAAGCCGTAAAGCATGGCACACTGAACTATTGAGTAGTGATCAACACACGACTGCCAGGCGTTCACAACGTCTGTAGTTGCTGGAGGGTGTGGCACACCTAGCGGTGCATCAAGGACATAATTTTTCTATGCAGCAATGAGGATAATCATCAAGTTACGGACCCAGTCCGTGTAGTTGCTACCATCATCTTTCAACTTAGCTTTCTCTAGGAACACATTAAAATTCAAGGGAACGGTAGCACGGGGCCATTGATCTACAACATAGATATGCAAAAACTATCAGGACTAAGTTCATGATAAATTAAGTTCAATTAATCATATTACTTAAGAACTCCCACTTAGATTGACATCCCTCAAGTCATCTAAATGATACGTGATCCAAATCAACTAAACCATGTCCGCTCATCACGTGAGATGGAGTAGTCTTCAATGTTGAACATCTATATGTTGATCATATCTACTATATGATTCACGTTCGACCTTTCGGTCTCCAGTCTTCCGAGGCCATGTCTATACATGCTAGGGTCGTTAAGTTTAACACGAGTATTCCACATGTGCAAAATTGTCTTGCACCCATTGTATGTGAACGTAGAGCCTATCACACCCGATCATCACGTGGTGTCTCATCACGACGAACTATCGCAACGGTGCATACTCAGGGAGAACACTTATACCTTGAAATCTTAGTTAAGGGATCATCTTATAATGCTACCACCGTACTAAGCAAAATAAGATGCATAAAAGATAAACATCACATGTAATCAAAATATGTGGCATGATATGGCCATCATCATATTGTCCTTTTGATCTCCATCTCCAAAGCATCGTCATGATCTCCATTGTCACTGGCTTGACACATTGATCTCCATCGTAGCGTCGTGGTCATCTCGCCAACTATTGTTTCTACAACTTTTGCTAACGCATAGTGACAAAGTAAAGCAATTACATGGCGTCTGCATTTCATACAATAAAGAGACAACCATAAGGCTCCTGTCGGTTGCCAGTAACTTTTACAAAACATGATCATCTCATACAATAACGTATATCACATCATGTCTTGACCATATCACATCACAACATGCCTTGAAAAGACAAGTTAGACGTCCTCTACTTTGTTGTTGCAAGTTTTACGTGGCTGCTACGAGCTTCTAGCAAGAACCGTTCTTACCTACGCATCAAAACCACAATGGTGATTTATCAAGTTTTCTGTTTTAACCTTCAGCAAGGACCGGCCACAATCAAATTCGATTCAACTAAAGTAGGAGAAACAGACACCCGCCAACCACCTTTATGCAAAACTAGTTGCATGTCTGTTGGTAGAACCGGTCTCATGAACGTGGTCATGTAAGGTTGGTCCGGGCCGCTTCATCCAACAATACCGCCGAATCAAAATAAGACATTGGTGGTAAGTGATGTCTACTACGCAACCTTCTTCTTGTAGACGTTGTTGGGCCTCCAAGTGCAGACGTTTGTAGGACACTAGCAAATTTCCCTCAAGTGGATGACCTAAGGTTTATCAATCCGTGGGAGGCGTAGGATGAAGATGGTCTCCCTCAAACAACCCTGCAACCAAATAACAAAGAGTCTCTTGTGTCCCCAACACACCCAATACAATGGTAAATTGTATAGGTGCACTAGTTCGGCGAAGAGATGGTGATACAAGTGCAATATGGATGGTAGATATAGGTTTTTGTAATCTGAAAATATAAAAACAGCAAGGTAACTAATGATAAAAGTGAGCGTAAACGGTATTTCAATGCGTTGAAACAAGGCCTAGGGTTCATACTTTCACTAGTGCAAGTTATCTCAACAATAATAACATAATTGGATCATATAACTATCTCTCAACATGCAACAAGGAGTCACTCAAAAGTCACTAATAGCGGAGAACAAACGAAGAGATTATGGTAGGGTATGAAACCACCTCAAAGTTATTCTTTCCAATAAATCTGTTGGGCTATTCCTATAAGTGTCACAAACAGCCCTAGAGTTCGTATTAGAATAACACCTTAAGACACAAATCAACCAAAACCCTAATGTCACCTAGATACTCCAATGTCACCTCAAGTATCCGTGGGTATGATTATACGATATGCATCACACAATCTTAGATTCATCTATTCAACCAACACATAGAACCTCAAAGAGTGCCCCAAAGTTTCTACCGGAGAATCAAGACGAAAATGTGTGCCAACCCCTATGCATAGGTTCATGGGCGGAACCCGCAAGTTGATCACCAAAACATTCATCAAGTGAATCACGTGATATCCCATTGTCGCCACAGATACGCACGGCAAGACATACATCAAGTGTTCTCAAATCATTAAAGACTCAATTCGATAAGATTACTTCAAAGGGAAAACTCAATCCATTACAAGAGAGTAGAGGGGGAGAAGAAACATAAGATCCAACTATAATAGCAAAGCTCGCGATACATCAAGATCGTGCCAAATCAAGAACACGAGAGAGAGAGATCAAACACATAGCTACTGGTACATACCCTCAGCCCCGAGGGTGAACTACTCCCTCCTCGTCATGGAGAGCGCCGGGATGATAAAAGATGGCCACCGGTGAGGGTTCCCCCCCTCTGGCAGGGTGCCGGAACAGGGTCCCGATTGATTTTTGGTGGCTACAGAGGCTTGCGGCGGCAGAACTCCCGATCTATTCTGTTCTTCAAAGTTTTTAGGGTATATGGAGATATATAGGCGGAAGAAGTACGTCAGGGGAGCCACGAGGGGCCCACGAGGGTGGAGGGCGCGCCGTAGGGGGGTGGGCGCGCCCCCTACCTCGTGGCTCCCTCGTTTCTTTCCTGACGTGCACTCCAAGTCTATCAGGTTGCTTTCGTTCCAAAAATAACTTCTCTAGAAGGTTTCATTCTGTTTCGACTCCGTTTGATATTCCTTTTCTTCGAAACACTGTAACAAGGGAAAAAAATAGGAACTGGCACTGGGCTCTGGGTCAATAGGTTAGTCCCAAAAATAATATAAAACACTACTGGAATTTGCTTATTTGCCGTCTGCTGGCGGACGGCAAAGAGGGTCTTTGCCGTCAGCTTGCAAAAAACGGACGGCAAAGAACTGGCTGATGGCAAAGAATGTCTTCGCCATCAGCCAATTCTTTGCCGTCAGCTAGCGGACGGCAAAGAATCTTTGCCGTCAGCTGGCGGACGGCAAAGAGAGAGGTGGGCCCCACTAACGGGTTGTTTAGAAAAAACCTAACGGGCCCCCTCTTTGCCGTCCGCTAGCAGATGACAAAGAAAGTGGCCAAGCTAACGCCCGTTAGCTAGGATCTTTGCCGTCTGCTGGCGGACAGCAAAGAACCTTGCCCTAACTAAAATCCATATCAACGCCCGCTCGCGCCCCACATCTGTCCCTCTCTCTCTGCCCACGCCCGAGCCGCCGCCGCCCCGCACCATCCCGCCCCCGTGCCGCCGCCGCCCCGCGCCACCCCCGTCGCCGCGCTGCCCCAGCAGCCCCGGTGACCCCCTTCCCCGCCCCGCGCCATCCCTGTCGTCGCGCCACACCGCCCGTGCTCGAGCCGCCGTCGCCCAACGCCACCCACGTCGCCGCGGCACTCCCTCCTCCACCCCGGCGGCCCCGGCGCCCCTCTGCTCCACCATCGCGGCCGCCCCACCGCTCCGGCGCTCCCTCCTCCTCCCGGCGGCCCCGGCGCCCCTCTGCTCCACCACCGCGGCCTCCCCGCCACTCCGGCGCCCCCTCCTCCACCCGGCCGCCCCGACGCCCCTCTCCTCCACCACCGCGGCCGCCCCACCCCTCCGGTGCCCCCTCCTCCACCCGGTGAGACCTCTTGTTTCTTTTCTGTTTTTGTTTCTGTATTTTAAGTTTAGTTTAGGTTTATTTTAGGTTTGGTTTAGTTTAGGTTTACTTTAGTTTAGGTTTAGAGCATAGATAGCATCTTCTCTACTATAATTGTGTATAATCTCAATTCTCACTAGTAGTCTTATTAGTTAGATCATCTTCTATACTATTATTGATCCACAGTGTTTAGTTATGCATGATCAATTTTTTGTACATTATGCTTTTTATGTGTCAATTAAATAATGTAGTGCGAGATTTCTCAACTCATTGGCATATAATGAATTATTATTGTTATATTATTAATAGATGATGGAACAAAAACTATTTCCCTTCAAAGTGAAAAATCTTTCAGTGAAGTAAATATTAGTGCACGAGTTCTTTTATATACAAGAAAAAAAATTGGCATGTCTTGGTAGGTACGTGGCAACCGTATCATCAGAGTTAAACTTTAGAATTAGTATTTGTGATAAATGAATTCAAATGCATTTCCAATAGAAAATGTAATACACATATCTAGTGAACGGTAAACGAAAATTATCCACAGACTCCTTGAAGGGGTTGTATAAAAGATTATGAAACTAATAGTGAGAAGAGCAAAAGCTTTCCTCAAATTCCTTTGCATATATTCAAATTCATCAATCAGCAACACTCGAATTAGTTTAATTTGAGAAAACAACAAGGCATGCATATTGCTTATGGAATCTGTCATAAGAGGCAAACTATACCCGTCTTTTCCTTTTCTTTTTTGCAGAAAGGCAAACTATACATTCTGATTTGCATACAAAGTAAATTGATTTTACGACACTACACCCTTAGTTTCTGATTTGAGGTTTGTTTGTTTGCTTGGTGTGTGGCACCTAGAGCCACCTAAAATATGGTGCAACTATGATTTGTTGCCACAAGTATTCCAATGTGATCACACCAGAAGGAACTTTAGGTTTAGTTTTGGTTAAGAAGAAAGAAGAAAGATGAAAGAAAAGAAGAAGATAAAGAGGAGAAAGAAGAAGTGTATTTTCCCCCTATTTTTAGATTACTATGCTCTTTTTTTCAACATTTTCAGTTTTCTTTCACGTCTAAAGAAATCCCTAGTTTTGAAGGGTGCCAATTGCCATTGCCAACTAACCTACCAAATTAACTAAGTGTTGTTGATGTTGTTGAGCACAAGTGCATTGATTTTTTTCTTCTCAGTTTTCTTTCATGTCTAGAAACTTGGCTCTATGTTTATAGATATGCTTCTAGCTAGATACTAATTGGTCTCTTCTGCTGCTTATTAGAGATGGGGGGAGGCCGTCACCGCAGACTCCGCTCTGCCACACCGAAGTACGAGTTGGATGCTTTCGAGTTCTTCAGTATCATACTTGGGACTTCCTCCAAGAGGCAGGTATATAAAAGGAGAGATCTCCCCTTCACCCATCTTATTATGATAACTCTGTTGTTTGCTACATCACTCCTTGTCCCAAACTGCAGAGGCTGCCTGACACTTTTATGAACATGCTGGGTGAAGATCCGCCAAATAATGTGAAGCTGGGACAGGCCGGCAGCGGGTTTCGCAGGCTGTCGGACGTGGAGTTGGTGATCAAGGAGGGCCACATGTACCTGTGTCATGGCTGGGAGAAGTTCTACCGTGCCTACGACCTGCGGCTAGGGTACTTCCTTCTCTTCAGGTACGACGACGACGCCACCATGCTCATCGTGAAGGTGTTCAACGCGACTATGTGTCGCATGCGCTACGCTGACGACGATGATGCTGGTACGTTCTGCCTCTTCTTATTCCTCTACATTTGGCTTTGTCTCGCATCGATTGTTAACGGTCATTAATTGTTGCATTTGGACAGGCAATGGGAGCAGCAGCAGCGACACTGGCTACAGCCAAAGCAGCAGCGATTCTGGCTGTAGCAAAAGCAACAGTGATTCTGGCTGTAGCAAAAGCAACAGCGATTCGGGCTGCAGCAAAGACAGCAAGGAGGATGATCCGGACTGGAGTGGGGAAGAAGAGGAGCAGAGTGGGCATCAGGCTGAGGATGACCTAGCGATAGTGGTGGCCGACCAAGGGCAGGAGATGGTGGTGGAGCACCATGGGCAAGAGATGGTGGTGGCTGAGGATGACCTAGCGATGGTCATGCCTGTCCTGCCTGAAGATGGCCTCGCGATGGTGGTGGTGCCTGACAATGACCTCGCGCCGGTGGTGGCGCCGGCGATCCCACAGCTGGGCGACATGACCACGCCAATTGTGGTAGAAGACTACATGCCACTGCCTCCACCGCCTCGCCGCTCTTGGCGCACCAGGCTGAGGAAGGAGAAGGAGAAGAACAATGAGAACTGAACTATGTCAGGTATGTCAGATCTCCAAAATGATCTATATATAGTTAGCTCTAATATGCTTAGTTACCTATGTTAGCTCTAATATGCTTAGTTATGTTAGCTCTAATATGCTAAGTTATCTCTACTATGCTTAGTTTCCTATAGGTTAGCTCCAAAATTACTTATGTTAGCACAAAATGACCAAGTTTACATAATAAGCTTATAGTCTTCTTCTTCTTCTTCTTCTTCTTCCAAAATGACATAAGTTAGCTATAAGTTAGCTCTAATATGCTTAGTTCACTCAAAGATGGCATAATTAGCTAGGTTGGCTCCATTTTACCTAGGTTGGCTCTAATATGCTAAGTTATCTCTAATATGCTTAGTTTCCTATAGGTTAACTCCAAAATTACTTATGTTAGCACAAAATGACCAAGTTTACATAATAAGCTTAATTATAGTCTTCTTCTTCTTCTTATTATTATTATTATTATTATTATTATTATTATTATTATTATTATTATTATTATTATTATTATTATTATTATTCTAGTCTTCTTCTAGTATTCTTCTAGTCTTCTTCTTCTTCTTCTTCTTCTTCATTTTCTTCTTCTTTTTCTAACATCTTGTTTATCATTTTGCAGATTTGATTTAATTCACGGAAGCTTGCATGGATGGAGTGCTTCTTTTCCATTTGTGCTTTTATTTTGTATCAATGAACTTCAATGGTTGGAACTTGTTATACGGATGGATGGATAACGGTGTAGGATGAACAATGTGAAACTTTTGTAATATGTAAGGATGGAACTATATATGTGTTGGTTATGTATGTATATATGATGAAACTTGTGTGTTGGATATGGTTGTTGTGTATATATGTGAATTGTTGTGTATATCTCTATATATCTATGAATTGCTGTCAAATTGAATGAATTAAATTAAAAACAGGGCTGTACAGGCTCTTTGCCGTCACCTAGCTGACGGCAAACATGCCACGTGGCAGCTACCTGTGCTTCCTGGGACTGGCATGTTTGAGCACTTTGCCTATAGTGGCAGACGACAAAGGCCGGATGCTCTTTGCCGTCAGCGGCGGACGGCAAAGGCTGCCGTTAGCCACTTAACGGACTAACAACACATTTATTGCCGTCGGCTTTCTTTGCCGTCAGCCGCTGATGGCAAAGGCCCCTTTGCCGTCCGCTTCAGAAAGCAGACGGCAAAGAAGCTCTTTACCGTAGCCTACTTTGCCGGAGCCTTTTGCCGTCCGCGGCAGACGGCAAAGGCCTTTGTCGTTCGCCATCCTTGCCTTTGCCGTCTGCCATGGCAGACGGCAAAGTACCTGATTCCTGTGGTGAAAGTGCATAGTAAAGCTCATAAAACATCCAAGATGGATAATATAATAGCATGAATACTTCATAAATTATAGATACGTTGGAGACGTATCAGCATCCCCAAGCTTAATTCCTGCTCGTCCTCGAGTAGGTAAATGATAAAAGAAAGAATTTATGAAGTGTGAATGCTACTTGGCATAATTTCAATGTAATTCTCTTTATTGTGGCAAGAATATTCAGATCCATAAGATTCAAAACAAAAGTTTAATATTGACATGAAAACAATAATACTTCAAGCATACTAACAAAGCAATCATGTCTTCTCAAAATAACATGGCCAAAGTAAGTTATCCCTACAAAATCATATAGTCTGGCTATGCTCTATCTTCATCACACAAAATATTTAAATCATGCACAACCCCGATGACAAGCCAAGCAATTGTTTCATACTTTTGATGTTCTCAAAATTTTTCAATCTTCACGCAATACATGAGCGTGAGCCATGGACATAGCACTATATGTGGAATAGAATGGTGGTTGTGGAGAAGACAAAAAGGAGAAGATAGTCTCACATCAACTAGGCGTATCAACGGGCTATGGAGATGCCCATCAATAGGTATCAATGTGAGTGAGTAGGGATTGCCATGCAACGGATGCACTAGAGCTATAAGTATATGAAAGCTCAACAAAAGAAACTAAGTGGGTGTGCATCCAACTCTCTTGCTCACGAAGACCTAGGGCATTTTGAGGAAGCCCATCATTGGAATATACAAGCCAAGTTCTATAATGAAAAATTCCCACTAGTATATGAAAGTGACAACATAGGAGACTCTCTATCATGAAGATTATGGTGCTACTTTGAATCACAAGTGTGGTAAAAGGATAGTAGCATTGTCCCTTCTCTCTTTTTCTCTCATTTTTTTATTTGGGCCTTTTCTTTTTTTTATGGCCTCTTTTTTTTCGTCCGAAGTCTCATCCCGACTTGTGGGGGAGTCATAGTCTCCATCATCCTTTCCTCACTAGGACAATGCTCTAATAATGATGATCATCACACTTTTATTTACTTACAACTCAAGAATTACAAATCAATACTTAGAACAAAATATGACTCTATATGAATGCCTCCGGCGGTGTACCGGGATGTGCAATGACTCATGAGTGACATGTATGAAAGAATTATGAACGGTGGCTTTGCCACAAATACAATGTCAACTACATGATCATGCAAAGCAATATGACAATGATGGAGTGTGTCATAATAAACGGAACGGTGGAAAGTTGCGTGGCAATATATCTCGGAATGGCTATGGAAATGCCATGATAGGTAGGTCTAGTGGCTGTTTTGAGGAAGGTATATGGTGGGTTTATGATACCGGCGAAAAGTGCGCGGTATTAGAGAGGCTAGCAAGGGTGGAAGGATGAGAGTGCGCACAATCCATGGACTAACCACTAGTCATAAAGAACTCACATACTTATTGCAAAAATCTATTAGTTATCGAAACAAAGTACTACGTGCATGCTCCTAGGGGGATAGATTGGTAGGAAAAGACCATCGCTCGTCCCCGACCGCCACTCATAAGGAGGACAATCAATAAATAAATCATGCTCCGACTTCATCACATAACGGTTCACCATACGTGCATGCTACGGGAATCACAAACTTTAACACAAGTATTTCTCAAATTCACAACTACTCAACTAGCATGACTCTAATATCACCATTTTCATATCTTAAAACAATCATCAAGCATCAAACTTCTCTTAATATTCAACACACTCATAAGAAAGTTTTTACTAGTCTTGAATACCTAGCATATTAGGATTAAGCAAATTACCATGCTGTTTAAGACTCTCAAAATAATATAAGTGAAGCATGAGAGAATAATAGTTTCTATAAAACAAAACCACCACCGTGCTCTAAAAGATATAAGTGAAGCACTAGAGCAAACAACAAACTACTCCGAAAGATATAAGTGAAGATCAATGAGTAGTCGAATAATTATGTAGCTATGTGAAGACTCTCTCTCATTTAAGAATTTCAGATCTTGGTACTTTATTCAAACAGAAAGCAAAACAAAAGAAAATAAAATGACGCTCCAAGCAAAACACATATCATGTGGTGAATAAAAATATAGCTCCAAGTAAAGTTACCGATGAACGAAGACGAAAGAGGGGATGCCTTCCGGGGCATCCCCAAGCTTAGGCTCATGGTTATCCTTGAATATTACCTTGGGGTGCCTTGGGCATCCCCAAGCTTAGGCTTTGGCCACTCCTTATTCCATAGTCCATCGAATCTTTACCCGAAACTTGAAAACTTCACAACATAAAACTTAACAGAAAATCTCGTGAGCTCCGTTAGCGAAAGAAAAGAAAACACCACTTCATGGTACTGTAATGAACTCATTCTTTATTTATATTGGTGTTAAACCTACTGTATTCCAAATTCTCTATGGTTTATAAACTATTTTACTAGCCATAGAGTCATCAAAATAAGCAAACAACACAAGAAAAACAGAATCTGTCAAAAACAGAACAGTCTGTAGTAATCTGTAACTAACGCAAACTTCTGGAACTACAAAAATTCTAAAATAAATTGGTGGACCTGAGGAATTTGTCTATTAATCATCTGCAAAAATAATCAACTAAATATCACTCTCCAGTAAAAAGTTGAAGCTAATCTTGTGAGCGCTAAAGTTTCTGTTTTTTACAGCATGATCATAAAGACTTCACCCAAATCTTCCCAAAGGTTCTACTTGGCACAAACACTAACTAAAACATAAAACCACATCTAAACAGAAGCTAGATGGATTATTTATTACTAAACATAACCAAAATAAAGAAACAAAAATAAAGTTGGGTTGCCTCCCCACAAGCGCTATCGTTTAACGCCCCTAGCTAGGCATGATGATTTCAATGATGCTCGCATAAAAGATAAGAATTGAAACATATAGAGAGCATCATGAAGAATATGACTAGCACATTTAAGTCTAACCCACTTCCTATGCATAGGGATTTTGTGAGCAAACAACTTATGGGAACAATAATCAACTAGCATAGGAAGGCAAAACAAGCATAATTTCAAAACTGTAAGCACATAGAGAGGAAACTTGATATTATTGCAATTCCTACAAGCATATATTCCTCCCTCATAATAATTTTCAGTAGAATCATGAATGAATTCAACAATATAACCAGCACCTAAAGCATTATTTTCATGATCTACTAGCATAGAAATTTTATTAGTCTCCACATAAGCAAAATTCTTCTCATTCGGAATAGTGGGAGTATCATAAGAGACTTGAATACTATAAATTGTTTCCACATTAAAATAGTAATGTTCACAAAAAGGGTAATCGTAATCATGACAAGTTTTATAAATATAATCATCAATATTATAGCATAAGTTTCATCACAATAATCATGATAAGTAGCAACTTTGTTCTCATCATAATCAATTGAAACCTCTTCCGAAATAGTGGATACATCACTAAATAAAGTCATGACCTCTCCAAATCCACTTTCATAAATATTAAAAGATTTAACACCCTCCAAAATAGTGGGATCATTACTTCCTGAAGTTGACACTCTTCCAAACACACTTTCATAAATATAATCATCATAAGTAGGAGGCATGCTATCATCATAACAAATTTGCATATCAAAACTTGGGAGACTAAAAATATCATATTCATTAAGCATAGAATCCCCAAGCTTGGGACACACATTAATTGCAGCAAATATATTCTCAAAAACATCATCTTCATCAAACATAGCATCCCCAAGCTTGGGCCTTTTCATATCATAAACATAATCACTCTCATCATCAATAGTATGGATAGCACCAATAGTATAGCAAACATTATTATCATATTCTTCCAAGAAAATGCCAAAAAGATCTTTAAGATCATAAGAAGTATCACTATCTTCCCAATCATAATCATCACAACAAGCAATAGGCATAACGAGATCATCATCAAGTGCATCATCTTCCACAATTATTTTTGGTTCATTTTCATGAGGCACAACAATAATAGGAGCAACATTATTTGGGAGAGATATCTTTTCCTCTCTTCCTTTTTATTTTCTTATTCTTCACCACATCATGTGTGGGTTCAAGCCTCTTTTTTTGAGCTCCTTATTGATGAGATTGGTTGAATAGAAAGCTCCTCCTCGTTACCTGATTCATCATAAGAAATAATAGGAGGATATTGGGAAGTCTCTTCCCTTTCGTTAGCATTCTCTTCATCTTCTATTTGTTTTCTTTTCTTTGTGTAATTGGCAATATAAGGATTTTCAATGCAATTCACCGCACAATACATATAAATCTTCTCTAGATCAAAATCAAGAAATCTATCAAGATTAAACTTTGGAATACCCTCAGTTATACGTTTCATTTCCTCATACCCCAAAAGAAGACTAAGCTCTTTATGATGCTCAAGGGTAATCAAATTATCACAATCTTTGGATATGATTCGGTCATGAAACAATTTGCATTGGAGATTTAAATGACCATGTTCATTGCAAAGTTCACAAGGGGCGTGAAAAATATTGAAATTTTCAGCACAAACATCAAGACTTTCTTGAAACAATTTAGTTTCTAAATACTTATGCCTCTTGCAATATCTATCTTCCCTATTTGGTGTGTACTTGCAAACCCAATGTACTGCACAAAAATTGACATGTTTATAGGAGACATTTTCATCATAACTAGTGCAATCATCATTAGTACTATGGATATTCAAGGAGTTCATACTAACAACATTGCAATCATGCTCATCATTCAAAGATTTAGTGCCAAACATTTTAATACATTCTTCTTCTAACACTTTGGCACAATGTTCCTTTCCATCATACTCGCGAAAGATATTAAAAAGACGAAGCGTATGAGACAAACTCAATTCCATTTTTTATATAGTTTTCTTTTATAAACTAAACTAGTGCTAAAACAAGAAACAAAAAGATTCGATTGCAAGATCTAAAGATATACCTTCAAGCACTCACCTCCCCGGCAACGGCGCCAGAAACTGCTTGATGTCTACTACGCAACCTTCTTCTTGTAGACATTGTTGGGCCTCCAAGTGCAGAGGTTTGTAGGACAGTAGCAAATTTCCCTCAAGTGGATGACCTAAGGTTTATCAATCCGTGGGAGGCGTAGGATGAAGATGGTCTCTCTCAAACAACCCTGCAACCAAATAACAAAGAGTCTCTTGTGTCCCCAACACACCCAATACAATGGTAAATTGTATAGGTGCACTAGTTCGGCGAAGAGATGGTGATACAAGTGCAATATGGATGGTAGATATAGGTTTTTGTAATCTGAAAATATAAAAACAGCAAGGTAACTAATGATAAAAGTGAGCGTAAACGGTATTGCAATGCGTTGAAACAAGGCCTAGGGTTCATACTTTCACTAGTGCAAGTTCTCTCAACAATAATAACATAATTGGATCATATAACTATCCCTCAACATGCAACAAAGAGTCACTCCAAAGTCACTAATAGCGGAGAACAAACGAAGAGATTATGGTAGGGTACGAAACCACCTCAAAGTTATTCTTTCTAATCAATCCATTGGGCTATTCCTGTAAGTGTCACAAACAGCCCTAGAGTTCGTCTAGAATAACACCTTAAGACACAAATCAACCAAAACCCTAATGTCACCTAGATACTCCAATGTCACCTCAAGTATCCGTGGGTATGATTATACGATATGCATCACAAATCTCAGATTCATCTATTCAACCAACACATAGAACCTCAAAGAGTGCCCCAAAGTTTCTACCGGAGAATCAAGACGAAAACGTGTGCCAACCCCTATGCATAGGTTCATGGGCGGAACCCGCAAGTTGATCACCAAAACATTCATCAAGTGAATCACGTGATATCCCATTGTCACCACAGATACGCACGACAAGACATACATCAAGTGTTCTCAAATCATTAAAGACTCAATCCGATAAGATTGCTTCAAAGCGAAAACTCAATCCATTACAAGAGAGTAGAGGGGGAGAAGAAACATAAGATCCAACTATAATAGCAAAGCTCGCGATACATCAAGATCGTGCCAAATCAAGAACACGACAGAGAGAGAGAGATCAAACACATAGCTACTGGTACATACCCTCAGCCCCGAGGGTGAACTACTCCCTCCTCGTCATGGAGAGCGGCGGGATGATGAAGATGGCCACCGGTGAGGGTTCCCCCCTCCGACAGGGTGCCGGAACAGGGTCCCGATTGGTTTTTGGTGGCTACAGTGGCTTGCGGCGGCGGAACTCCCGATCTATTCTGTTCTTTGAAGTTTTTAGGGTATATGGAGATATATAGGCGCGCCCCCAACCTCGTGGCTCCCTTGTTTCTTTCCTGACGTGCACTCCAAGTCTATCAGGTTGCTTTCCTTCCAAAAATAAGTTCTCCAGAAGGTTTCATTCCGTTTCGACTCCGTTTGATATTCCTTTTCTTCGAAACACTGAAACAAGCGGAAAAAACAGGAACTGGCACTGGGCTCTGGGTCAATAGGTTAGTCCCAAAAATAATATAAAAGTGCATAATAAAGCCCATAAAACATCCAAGATGGATAATATAATAGCATGAATACTTCATAAATTATAGATACGTTGGAGACGTATCAGTAAGCAGTATGATGATTACCGCCAACAACTCGTTGTGTTCTACTCGTGCATATTATCTACGCATAGACCTGGCTCTGATGCCACTGTTGGGAAACGTAGCATGCAATTTCAAAAAATTCCTACGCTCACGCAAGATCTATCTAGGCAATGGATAGCAACAAGAGGGGGAGAGTGTGTCCAGGTACCCTCGTAGACTGAAAGCGGAAGCGTTTGACAACGCGGTTGATGTAGTCGAACTTCTTCTCATTCCGACCAATCAAGCACCGAACGTACGGCACCTCCGAGTTCTGCACACATTCAGCTCGATGACGTCCTTCGAACTCTTGATCCAGCAAGGTGTCGAGGAAATATATGAGTTTCGCCAGCACGACAGCGTGGTGACGGTGATGGTGAAGTGATCCGCACAGGGCTTCACCTAAGCACTATGAGAATATGACCGAGGGTGTAATCTGTGGAGGGAGGCGCCGCACACGGCAAACAGATGTTGTTGTGTGTTCTAGGCGCCCCCCTCATATATATCGGTGGGAGGGAGAGGGAGCAGCCAAAGGGGGCGCCCCAAGAAGGCCAAATCCGACTTGGGGTTCCTCCCCAATTCGGCCTCCCCTTTTCCTTTTTCATCAGAGGGGGAAGGAAAGAGGAGGGAGGAGGGAAGGAAGGGGAGGCCGAATCCCTCCCCTTCCTTCTCTCTTCCCCTCTTTCCTTTCTCCTCTGGTGCGGCCCATATGAGGGGCGCAACAGCCCCTGCTGGCTACTGTGTTTCCCCTCTAGGCCCATATCTTTGCCGGGGGGGGGGGTGCCCGGAACCCCTTCCGGCGACCCGATATGTACCCGGTACCCTCCAGAACACTTCTGGTGTCCGAATACTATCGTCCTATATATCAATCTTTACCTCTCGACCATTTTGAGACTCCTCTTCATGTCCATGATCTCATCAGGGACTCCGAACAACATTCGGTCACCAAATCACATAACTCATATAATACAAAAAAATCGTCATCGAACGTTAAGCGTGCGCACCCTACGGGTTCGAGAACTATGTAGACATGGCCGAGACACCACTCTGGTCAATAACCAATAGCGGAACCTGGATGCTCATATTTGTTCCTACATATTCTACGAAGATCTTTATCGGTCGAACCGTAATGACAACATAAGTTATTCCCTTTGTCATCGGTATATTACTTGCCCGAGATTTGATCGTCGGTATCTTCATACCTAGTTCAATCTTGTTACCGGCAAGTATCTTTACTCATTCTGTAATACATCATCCCGCAACTAACTCATTAGTCACACTACTTGCAAGTCTTCTTATGATGTGCATTACCGAGAGGGCCCAGAGATACCTCCCCGATACTCGGAGTGACAAATCCTAATCTCGATCTATGCCAACCCAACAAACACCTTCGGAGATACCTATAGAGCATCTTTATAATCACTCAGTTACGTTCTGACGTTTGATAGCACACAAGGTATTCCTTCGGTATCCGGGAGTTGCATAATCTCAAAGTCGAAGGAATATGCATTTGACATGAAGAAAGCAATAACAATAAAACTGAATGATCAATATGCTAAGCTAACGGATGGGTCTTGTCCATCACATCATTCTCCCAATGATGTGATCATGTTCATCAAATGACAACATATGTCTATGGTTAGGAAACTTAATCATCTTTGATTAACGAGTTAGTCTAGTAGAGGCTTACTAGGGACACAATGTTTTGTCTATGTATCCACACGTGTATCAAGTTTCCGGTTAATACAATTCTAGCATGAATAATAAACATTTATCATGATATATGGAAATATAAAATAACAACTTTATTATTGCCTCTAGGGCATATTTCCTTCAATGATTATATTCATGGAGCATGATATGGCAAAGGCTAGAACTATGAAGCTAGTATTGTGTCTCTTTGAGCAGTTGTCGGTATTGATGATCAATTTCAATAAAAGTGAAGTATTCTGTCTTGGGAGAGCCAAAGAAGAACAATATTCATACAGACAATTATTTGGACGTGAATTGGGATCCCTACGACTTACATATTTAATTAGGTATTCCAATTCATCATCGCAAGTTATCTAATAAGGAGTGGAAATGCATTGAAGATCGATTTGAAAAAAATCCATAACTGCTGGAAGGGTAAGCTTATGTCTTATGATGGAAGGCTTGTTGTGATCAACTTGGTGTTGAAAAGCACACCAATGTTTCTATTTTCTTTCTTTGAAGTTCTTGTAGGGGTGCGAAAAAGGTTAGACTTCTATTGATTGCCTATTTTCTAGCAATGCAATGAAAACGAAACAAAACACAGGCTTTGCAAATGGTATATTATCTGTAGACCGAAGGACCAGGGTGGCCTAGGGATTGAAAACTTAGAAGTCAAGAATAGATTCCTTCTTAGCAAGTGGCTATATAGGTTGTCTGTTGAGACTGAAGGTATGTGGGTACAAATTTTGCATAATAAGTACCTACATTCAAAAACTCTAGCCCAGGTTATTGTTAGACCTAATGATTCTCCTTTCTGAAGGGGCTAATGAGGACGAGAGCTGCTTTCTGTTGGAAATATGCCCTAGACGCAATAATATTGCATTATTACATTTCCATTATTCATAATTAAGAGTTTATATTTCATGCTATAACTGCTATCATCCTTGAATATGCGATTCGGTGGAAAACTCATATGCACGTATGAAATGATAAACAGTAAACAATAGATTTCTAGTCTCGCCTCTAAGACTGGCTCAGGTGTTGTTGGTGATCATGTGTTTCGGATCTTAAGATATCGTTAAGTGTAACGATAGTCCTAAAACAACATTGAGTGATTATATTGTCTGAAATCATTTGTTATAACACGGAGTGTTAGCATGTGTTTTAGTTCCTCATACCATGAGAGTGTCTCGGTCACTTCCTACCAGACGGTGGACTTTGGGGTTGCTCAAACGTCATCAAGGTGATCATAACAACAACTTTCAGGCTCACCGGAAAGTTTGACAAGGGACAGGATAGCTCGAGAGTGAGATTTACTCCTCTGACAATGTAGAGATATTCTCAGGGCTCTCTAGGTGTGACACATCCATCATCGTCTAGCCAGACACAGGTGACTACGTCACGAGGAGGCCGTAACACGTCAATGAGAAAGAAGCGCAAATATATAATGGTGTAAGTGGTATTATCAATCTTCTTAGGACATTTAGCATTAATGTTAAAGACATCTTTTTCACGTTCAAGATCCATTATGATAAACCACCAACAATGGGTGCAAATCCATAAAACATATCCTTATAATATATCGAACAACCATTGCCTTCTGATTTATATATATATATATATGTGTGTGTGTGTGTGTGGAAAATTATTCCGGGGATGTTAAATTATATATATATATATAATGCTTTGAAAAATGTTTAGAACAGATATATATTTAATTTAATATCAATGGGCCTATTAAGGCCAAGAGGCGGAGAAGGAATTGGGCCACAAGGGCCCAATAGGGGAGGCGCACCCTTTCCCCTATGGGGAGGTCGAATCCTAGTTGGGGAAGGACTCCTCCTTCCCCCTTGGCCGGCTTAAAGGGAGGGGAGTCCTTCCCCCCTTTGTGGCACCCCCTCCTCTCCCCTAAACTTATATATACTAGAGGATTTCACCCTATGGAACACAAGTTTTTGAGCCTTCTCTAGTTGATCTAGTTCTAATCCTAGTTTGTCCTAGTTGACTAATTAGAGCTAGCCCTAGCCACCTCTAATCCTCATAATTAGAAGCCCTATGTGGTTCTAATCTCCTCCCTCTAATTTTTCAGCAACGATTAGCTCTGGACGGTGAAGCGCTACCAGATCGTGAACACCGTACACTTGCAAGCATGTAGAGAGGTCGTGCTTTCGGTCTTCCGTTTGAAGGATCGTTCAAGGGCGGTTCGCAGGATAGTCATCAGCGTTCGAGGGACTCGAAGTATGATCTACTCCGACTCGTCTACTTCCGCTGCACTCCGGAGTCGGTGACGATCGTTGATCCAAACCCGATATGCATCTTCATATTGTTCCTAGGTGTTCGTAGGGTGATATGTTTTGCTTTCTATTGCGTTCCCAATAGTTTCTTCCGCAGAACCAAATTTATCATTGGGAGCAGTAACACGACTAGATTCTGGGAGGATACTTCGTTAGGGGAGATGCCACTAGCCACCACTACAAAAAATACACTTCCGGGATGATACGTGTTTGTCATAGTAGGTCACGTTTTCTGTCATGCATGTACATCCATGACAAATTTATGACAAAATCAAGATAGTCATACTTGTGCTGTCGTAGAAATATTCCATGACATTACCAAAATTATCATCACGGAAGTGTCCACTTCCATGAGGATAAATCGCGCGTCACAGAAGTGCTTTCGTCAAGGGTGACCGACACGTGGCATCCTGCGTAACGGAACGCCGTTAAGCTATCGGGTCCGGTTTTGGATCCATAACCAGTTAACAGCCCCGACCAATGGGGATTTTCCACGTGTAAAATCATCATTGGCTGGAGGAAACACGTGTCGGCTTACTGTTGGGACAGATGTCATCCACTCGTTGGACCCAAAGCGCCTATGATACGTCGACACGTGGCACGGCCCAACAGAGGCCCATATAGGTTAAAAAGGCCTGCCCAGTCAAAGGCCGTAGTACTTACTCAGGTACTAGTGGGCCAGCCCAATAACGACCTCCTTAATAAAGGCCCATTTACGCCCCGAAGCCAGATCTGGCCCGTTAATTGTTCGTCGAATATTTGGGCCCATTTACGGCCCAAAGCCAGATCTGGCCCGTTAATTGTTCACCGAATATTTGGGCCCAATTATAGCCCAGTAACTTTCGGCCTGTTAGAGGCCTGATGTAGACATGGGCCCGTTTCAGCCCGGTGTGACTTTCGGCCTGGGAATGGCCCGTGCTTCCCATGGGCCATATATGGTCTGACAGGACATCGGGCCCACTAATGGCCCATGATAAAGGTGGCAACAATTAAGCCCAACGTGACTTTGGGCATGTTAAGGGCCTGCCGCATAATTCGGCCCGTTGATGTCTGTACTAAGCTTTCGGCCTCTTAAAGGCCCATGATATCAGTGGGCCAACTAAGGCCCGAGATATGTTTCGGCCTGGTAACTGCCCGTGATATAACTGGGCCCAAAAAGGCCCGGTCTACATTTCAGCCCGCTGTAGGCCCATCGACGACTAGTGAAAATTGAGGCCCAATATGCATTTCGGCCTGCTAAAGGCCCATGGTTTCATCTGGGCCGTAACAGGCCAGTACAATATTCAGCCTGTTAATGGCCCAACGCTACCTGGGCCAAACTAAGCGCTAGGTCCACAAAAGGCCCAACTAAAATATTCAGCCTGTTAATGACCCAACGCTTCCAGGTGTAGCTGTTTAGCGATGAGGTTCTCATTGGTGTTCTCCGCAATGTTTCTTAGAGATAGGACTTCAAGTCGAAGTTGAGTTACAGAATGACTTTCTGCTAGAATTTGGGACTGAAGAAGTCGAACTGATTCAGACAATGAATTCTGTGAGCTTGTCTGACTGCTAGTCTCAAGTAACTTGAACACTGCATCAAGACAAGACTTTGGGGTTGTCTCGCTATCTTCAAGATGTTTTGCCTTCTTTGCTGCAATATATGTTGGGTTTGTCTCACAGCCTTCAGCAGACTTGTGCATGCCATCAGGCATATCACCCTGAAACAAACAAGAGAGATGACAGGTTTTGCACGTGTATAAACAAAGATGATAACTGTGCTGTCAATTCCATCCAATTTCAAATTAGAAAATAAAGAGTAAGTTCGAAATATCAATAGCATAATTTGACATTGTTCATAATGCGGGGAGCTTCACCACACTACTGGATTACCATGTCAACATAACAAGCATAGATGAAGGGCAAAGAAAATCATTGTATCTGTTTTGGTTAATGTGCATGGCATGTTGTTCATATCATCAGCCACATCAGTAAGATAAAACAGGAGATGACAAGGTGCAAACGTGGGCTGCTTCACCACACACTGGATTATAGATCCACAAAACAAGCATACATATAGGGAGTATTGAGTAATGTGCATGGTATGAATAAGGAATTTGGTTTTACAAGTAAAACTTAGAACTTACGGTTCTTGCGAACATGCATTTTGGTAGAAACAGCAAACTAAACAGCAGTAAACGATAGGGAGTATGAGCAAATTAAACAGCAGTTGAGGATAAAGGCTTTAGAAGGACTGACTTACATTAACAGTTATATAATGCCCTTCTCCATGTCAAGGGAAGGATAACTCAAGAATTTCTGCACAGAATCTTCTTCATAAGCATTGCCTGTACTCCACATTTTGTAGAGAGTAATTATAGATATGATAATACTGGAAGGGATAGACGACAATGAAGATAAGATGCAGATTGATGCTACATAATCAACTACCAATCCCTAGAAGTAGAAGCATTACAGGATAAAATGTACTGACAAGAGCAATGAGCTACACTTCTGCACTGGCATTGTCTGTGTATTCTACTTTTTGGTAAGATTAAATATAGATATGATCTTTTTTAGTAAATGGTGGGCGAGGGAGATAAGATGAATGCTACACAATGAACCAATCCCTCTTCCCATAATACAAGAGTGTTTTGAACACTGGTGTACTGTACAAAACGTTCTGAATATTATGGGATGGAGGGAGTAGCTGTTAATGTAAGTACAGATAGACGACGTTCAGTCCTTACAAGAGGACTACAGAGCTAAACCTCTTCAAAAGCATTGGGTTGATTCTAAATTTATGTAAGAGTCCATACGGATCTTATAATGTCCACCAAATGGACGATAACGAGGCAAACATGTCCAGTGATGCTACATAATCAAACAGCTATGAAAGTAAGTATGGTCATACAGGGCAAGAGGTACTCACAAGGGCAATGCAGTGTGCAGTATAGTTGCGAGATTTTGTGGTCCCTTGAGAATGAATGTTCTTCTGCTAACAGTTTTCGTACAAGTGAGACATTAAGGCAAATGCAGAAATGTAGTTCAAATTGTGATGTGATATCATAGATAGTACCTTACGCTGCAGCTGAGACCAATGTGTAACAAGATTATTCCAGTCACCGTCGGATAAATGTAGCACCGGAGACTTTACAGAAATTTCATTTAGAGGCTTGCCATCGAAGTGTGCTTGCCTCAGATAGGAACGATACTTCATCAACGAGTGCTTTTAAAGCGCAACCAACCCTTGCTCGTCTTCACAATCCAGTTTGGTCCTTGATACGTCCATTTTGCATCATGCTTTTATATCGATATTTGTTGCATTATGAGCTGTTATTACACATTATGTCACAATGCTTATGCCTATTCTCTCTTATTTTACAAGGTTTACATAAGGAGGGAGAATACCGGCAGCTGGAATTCTGGGCTGGAAAAGGAGCAAATATCATAGACCTATCCTGCACAACTCCAAAAGTCCTGAAACTCCACGATAGTTATTTTTGGAAATAATAAAAAATATTGGAAGAAGAATCTATGTCAGGGGGGCCTCCACCTGTCCACGAGGGTGGGGCGCGACCTACCCCCCTGGGCGCGCCCCCTGCCTCGTGGTCCCCCTCTTGGCCCTCCGGTGCCCATCTTCTGGTATATGAAGTCTTTCGTCCGAAGAAAAATCATAAGCAAGCTTTCGGGACGAGACTCCGCCGCCACGAGGCAGAACCTTGGCGAAACCAATCTAGGGCTCCGGCAGAGCTGTTCAGCCGGGGACACTTCCTTCCGGTAGGGGGAAATCATCGCCATCGTCATCACCAACGCTCCTCTCATCGGGAGAGGGCAATCTCCATCACCATCTTCACCAGCACCATCTCCTCTCAAACCCTAGTTCATCTCTTGTATCCAATCCTTGTCCCTAAGTCCGGGATTGGTACCTGTAGGTTGCTAGTAGTGTTGATTACTCCTTGTAGTTGATGCTAGTTGGTTTATTCGGTGGAAGATCATATGTTCAGATCCTTTATGCATATTAATACCCCTCTGATTATGAACATGAATATGCTTTGTGAGTAGTTACGTTTGTTCCTGAGGACATGGGAGAAGTCTTGCTATTAGTAGTCATGTGAATTTGGTATTCGTTCGATATTTTGATGAGATGTATGTTGTCTATCCTCTAGTGGTGTTATGTGAACGTCGACTACATAACACTTCACCATTATTTGGGCCTAGAGGAAGGCATTGGGAAGTAATAAGTAGATGATGGGTTGCTAGAGTGACAGAAGCTTAAACCCTAGTTTATGCGTTGCTTCGTAAGGGGCTGATTTGGATCCATATGTTTCATGCTATGGTTAGGTTTACCTTAATACTTTTGTTGTAGTTGCGGATGCTTGCAATAGAGGTTAATCATAAGTGGGATGCTTGTCCAAGTAAGGGCAGAACCCAAGCACCGGTCCACCCACATATCAAATTATCAAAGTACCGAGCGCGAACCATATGAACGTGATGAAAACTAGCTTGACGATAATTCCCATATGTCCTCGGTAGCGCTTTTCACTATATAAGAGTTTGTCCAGGCTTGTCCTTTGCTACAAAAAGGATTGGGCCACCTTGCTGCACTTTATTTACTTTTGTTACTTGTTGCTCGTTACAATTGATCTTATCACAAAACTATCTATTACCTATAATTTCAGTGATTGCAGAGAATACCTTGCTGAAAACCGCTTATCATTTCCTTATGCTCCTCGTTGGGTTCGACACTCTTACTTATCGAAAGGACTACGATAGATCCCCTATACTTGTGGGTCATCAAGACTCTTTTCTGGCGCCGTTGCCGGGGAGTGAAGCGCCTTTGGTAGGTGGAATCTGGTAAGGAAAAATTTATATAGTGTGCTGGAATTTACTTTCACTTGTTACTATGGAAAGTAAGAGCATAATTGGTTTGATACCAACAATTGGCATTGCCAATATTTGTCAATCCAACATTTGGCAAAATCAAAAGTTGCCAAATGTTGGCAACTTTTTGTGAGGTTGAGAAAAAAGTTGGTAGCCATCCAATCACTAGCCAACATTTGGCATTTGCCAAGTATTGGCATGCCAACTTTTGGCATCGAACCAATCATGCTCTAATCCTCTGAGGGGCTTGTTCGGGGTATCTTCACCTCGACCAGTATTGCAAAGAGTTGCTCCTCAACCTACTGAACCTACTGAAAATGAAAATGTCTACTTTGAAATTCCTTCGGGTATGTTAGAAAAACTGCTAGCTAATCCTTTTGAAGGAGATGGAACAATGCATCCTGATGAGCACCTAATCAATGTGGATGAAGTTTGTGGATTATTTAAGCTTGCAGGTATACCCGATGATGTTATTAAGAAGAAGGTCTTCCCTTTATCTTTGAAGGGAGATGCATTGACATGGTATAGGCTATGTGATGATACGGGGTCATGGAACTACAAACGATTGAAATTGGAATTTCATCAGAAGTTTTATCCTATGCATCTTGTTCATCGTGATCGTAATTATATATATAATTTTTGGCCTCGCGAAGGAGAAAGCATCGCTCAAGCTTGGGGGTGGCTTAAATCAATGTTATATTCATGCCCCAATCATGAGCTCCCAAGAGAAATAATTATTCAAAGTTTTTATGCTCGGCTTTTTGATAACAATCGCACCATGCTCAATACTTCTTGTGCTGGCTCTTTTATGATGAAGACTATTGAATTCAAATGGGATTTATTGGATAGAATTAAATGCAACTCTGAAGATTGGGATCTCGACGAAGGTAAGGAGTCAGGTATGACACCTAAATTTGATTGTGTTCAATCTTTTATGGATACCGATGTTTTCCGTAAGTTTAGCACTAAATATGGACTTGACTATGAGATAGTAGCTTCTTTCTGTGAATCTTTTGCTGCTTATGTTGATCTCCCTAAGGAGAAGTGGTTTAAATATCATCCTCCCATAGAAGTAAAAGTACCTGCACCTATTAAAGTTGAAGAAAAGACTATCACTTATAATGATCCTATTGTTCCTACTTCTTATGTTGAGAAACCACCTTTCCCTGTTAGGATAAAGGATCATGCTAAAGCTTCAACTGTGGTTCGTAAAAGCAATATTAGAACTTATACACCTCCTGAGCAAATTAAAGTTGAACCTAATATTGCTATTGTTAAAGATCTCTTGTCTGATAATATCGATGGGCATGTTATTCATTTCCGTGATGAAACTGCTAGAATTGCCAAACCTTGTGCTAAAGATAAACATAGACCCGTGGTAGGCATGCCTGTTATTTCTGTTAAAATAGGAGATCATTGTTATCATGGCTTATGTGACATGGGTGCCAGTGCTAGTGCTATACCTCATGACTTATACAGAGAAATTATGCATGATATTGCACCTACTGAGTTAGAAGAAATTGATGTCACAATTAAACTTGCCAATAGAGATACTATATCGCCAATTGGAATTGTTAGAGATGTTGAAGTCTTGTGTGGGAAAACTAAATATCCTGCTGATTTTCTTGTTCTTGGTTCCCCACAAGATAGCTTTTGTCCCATTATATTTGGTAGACCCTTCTTGAACACTGTTAATGCTAGGATAGACTGTGAAAAGGATGTTGTTACTATAGGTTTGGGTGATATGTCTCATGAGTTTAATTTCTCTAAATATCGTAGACAACACCGTGAAGAAGAATTTCCTAGTAAGGATGAATTTATTGGTCTTGCTTCTATTGCCGTACCTCCTAGTGATCCTTTAGAACAATATTTGCTAGACCATGAAAATGATATGTTTATGAATGAAAGAAGGGAAATAGATGAAGTATTCTTCAAACAGGAACCTATCCTGAAACACAATTTTCCTGTTGAAATCCTAGGGGATCCTCCCCCCCCCAAGGGTGATCCCGTGTTTGAGCTTAAACCGTTACCTGATACTCTTAAATATGCTTATCTTGATGAGAAAAAGATATATCATGTTATTATCACTGCTAACCTTTCAGGGCATGAAGAAGAGAGATTATTGAAAAATCTGAAGAAGCACCGTGCTGCTATTGGATATACTCTTGATGATATTAAGGGCATTAGTCCCACTCTATGTCAACATAAAATAAATTTGGAGAAAGATGCCAAACCAGTTCGTGATCATCAACAACGGCTGAATCCTAAGATGAAAGAAGTGGTAAGAAAGGAAATACTAAAGCTCCTTGAGGCACGTATAATTTATCCCGTTGCTGATAGTCAGTGGGTAAGTCCTGACCATTGTGTTCCTAAGAAAGGAGGTATTACTGTCGTTCCTAATGATAAAGATGAATTGATTCCGCAAAGAATTATTACAAGTTATAAGATGGTAATTGATTTCCGGAAACTAAATAAAGCTACTAAAAAGGATCCTTACCCCTTACCTTTTATCGATCAAATGCTAGAAAGATTATCTAAACATACACATTTTTGCTTTCTAGATGGTTATTCTGGTTTTTCTCAAATACCTATGTCTGCTGATGATCAATCAAATACCACTTTCACTTGTCCTTTTGGTATTTTTGCTTATAGACGTATGCCTTTTGGTTTATGTAATGCACCTGCTACCTTTCAAAGATGCATGATGGCTATATTCTCTGACTTTTGTGAAAAGATTTGTGAGGTTTTCATGGACGACTTCTCCGTCTATGGATCCACTTTTGATGATTGCTTGAGCAACCTTGATCGAGTTTTGCAGAGATGTGAAGAAACTAATCTTTTCTTGAATTGGGAAAAGTGCCACTTTATGGTTAATGAAGGTATTGTCTTGGGGCATAAAGTTTCTGAAAGAGGTATTGAGGTTGATAAAGCCAAGGTTGATGCTATTGAAAAGATGCCATGTCCCAAGGACATCAAAGGTATAAGAAGTTTCCTTGGTCACGCCAGTTTTTATAGGAGGTTCATTAAGGACTTCTCAAAAATTTCTCGGCCTCTGACTAATTTATTGCAAAAAGATATACCATTTGTATTTGATGATGGTTGTGTAGAAGCATTTGAAATACTTAAGAAAGCATTGATCTCTGCACCCATTGTTCAGCCACCTGATTGGAATTTACCCTTTGAAATTATGTGTGATGCTAGTGATTATTCTGTAGGTGCTGTTCTAGGGCAAAGAGTTGATAAGAAATTAAATGTTATTCAATATGCTAGTAAAACTCTAGACAATGCTCAGAGAAATTATGCTACTACCGAAAAAGAATTCTTAGCAGTTGTATTTGCTTGTGATAAGTTCAGACCTTATATTGTTGATTCTAAAGTAACTATTCACACTGATCATGCCGCTATTATGGAAAAGAAAGATGCTAAACCTAGAATTATTAGATGGGTTCTCTTGCTACAAGAATTTGATTTGCATATTGTTGATAGAAAGGGAGTTGAGAACCCTGTTGCAGACAACTTGTCTAGGTTAGAAAATGTTCTTGATGACCCACTACCTATTGATGATAGCTTTCCTGATGAGCAACTAAATGTCATAAATACTTCTCGTACTGCTCCATGGTATGCTGATTATGCTAATTACATCGTTGCTAAATTCATACCACCTAGTTTCACATACCAACAAAAGAAAAAGTTTTTCTATGATTTGAGACATTACTTCTGGGATGACCCACATCTTTATAAAGAATGAGTAGATGGTGTTATTAGAAGTTGTGTACCTGAGCATGAACATGAACAGATCCTACGCAAGTGTCACTCCGAGGCTTATGGAGGACACCACGCTGGAGACAGAACTGCACATAAGGTATTGCAATCCGGTTTTTTTTGGCCTACTCTCTTCAAGGATGCCCGTAAGTTTGTTTTATCTTGTGATGAATGTCAAAGAATTGGTAATATTAGTAGATGTCAAGAAATGCCTATGAATTATTCACTTGCTATTGAACCATTTGATGTTTGGGGCTTTGATTATATGGGACCTTTTCCTGCCTCTAATGGATACACACATATTATAGTTGCTGTTGATTACGTTACTAAGTGAGTAGAAGCTATTCCAACTAGTAGTCCCTAGATATCTAATGACACTTCTATTAAAATGCTTAAAGAAGTTATTTTTTTGAGGTTTGGAGTCCCTAGATATCTAATGACCGATGGTGGTTCACATTTTATTCATGGTGCTTTTCGAAAAATGCTTGCTAAGTATGATGTTAATCATAGAATTGCATCTCCTTATCACCCGCAGTCTAGTGGTCAAGTAGAATTGAGCAATAGAGAGCTCAAATTAATTTTGCAAAAGACTGTCAATAGATCTAGAAAGAATTGGTCCAAGAAACTTGATGATGCATTATGGGCTTATAGAACTGCATATAAAAATCCTATGGGTATGTCTCCGTATAAAATGGTTTATGGAAAAGCATGTCACTTACGTCTTGAACTAGAACATAAGGCTTATTGGGCTATTAAAGAGCTCAATTATGATTTCAAACTTGCCGATGAAAAGAGGTTATTTGACATCAGCTCACTTGATGAATGGAGAACACAAGCCTATGAAAATGCCAAATTGTTTAAAGAAAAAGTTAAAAGATGGCATGACAAAAGGATACAAAAGCGTGAGTTTAATGTAGGTGATTATGTGCTGCTATACCACTCCCGTTTAAGATTTTTTGCAGGAAAACTTCTCTCTAAATGGGAAGGTCCTTACGTTATCGAGGAGGTCTATCGTTCCGGTGCCATAAAAATCAAAAACTTCGAAGGCACAAATCCGAAGGTGGTGGACGGTCAAAGAATCAAACATTATATCTCAGGTAATCCCATAAATTTCGAAACCAATGTTATTGAAACCGTAACCCTGGAGGAATACATAAGGGACACTTTCCGGAACATTTCAGACTACGAAAAGGAATAGGTATGCGGTACAGTAAGTAAACCGACACCAAAACAGTTCTAATGGCAATTTTTCTCTGTTTTGGAATATTTAGAAAAATAGAAAAATAAGAAGCAGTCCGGGAAGGACACGAGGTCTCCACGAGGTTGGAGGGCGCGCCCTACCCCTTGGGCACGCCCCCCTACCTCATGGGCACCTCGTGTGCTCTCCGGACTCCATTTTCTTGCACGATACATATTTTGGTCGGTAAAAATTCATTATATAATCTCCCGAATGTTGTGACTCCTGTATCACACAATTGTCCTCAGTTCTTGTTTCGAGCTGTTTTCTGTCAGAGTTGTCAAGGTCAGGCATCATGTCGTCCCCCTCCTCCGACAATGGTGACAACGATGCTTGGCTAATGAAGATAGAGCTGAAGAGGGAAGAACCCATGGAGATCAACAAGGATGAAGGGATCAAGAAGGCCACGGAGGACCAAGTTCCGGCAATAGAAGACATCCTTCAACTTGATCACAATCTACTTACCCCAACTGAGATCGAAGCTTTCAAGATGATTGAGCTAGCTCGTATACAAAACAAGTATCTCACACGTGAAAATATTTTGTTGAAGGAGCATATTGTTGCACTCAAGGGCATTATCCGCAAGCTGGAGGATCTCTTACGCTCGATGTGCGACTACCCATCATCACCACCATCCTCTTCACCAACAAAGGAGACATAATAACACGGGTATGGGCACTCCCCTTGGCAACTGCCAAGCTTGGGGGAGGTGCCCTGGTATCGTATCACCATCACACTCCTATCTTTACCGTTTTTCTTAGTTCGATCCTTTTAGTAGTATCTTGATCTAGTAAAATAAAGTTTTAGTATGATCTAGTTTTGAGCTTTGCTTTATGATCTCTCTATGTAATCGAGTCCGTGAGCTATATAATAAAGATTAGTGTTGAGTCAAGGGCTTGATTATTTTGCCATGATTTTGAGTGAATAAAAGAAAAGAGAAAAGAATAAAAAGAAATAAAGAGATCATATTGATCTTATTGAGAGTAATGACTTCACATACAAAGAGTATGATGATTGAAAGTTGTTGAGAGTTGACAAACATAGTTTTGGTCATCGTTGCAATTAATAGGAAGTAATAAAGAAAGAGAGGTTTCACATATAAATATACTATCTTGGACATCTTTTATGATTGGGAGCACTCCTTAAAATATGACATGCTAAAGAGTTGATGTTGGACAAGGAAGACAATGTAATGGGTTATGTTTCCTTATATCTGAGATAAAGTATATTGTCATGGATCATCCAACATGTTGAGCTTGCCTTTCCCCCTCATGCTAGCCAAATTCTTTGCACCAAGTAGAGATACTACTTGTGCTTCGAAATACCCTTAAACCAGTTTTGCCATGAGAGTCCACCATATCTACCTATGGATTGAGTAAGATCCTTCAAGTAAGTTGTCATCGGTGCAAGCAATAAAAATTGCTCTCTAAATATGTATGATTGATTGGTGTGGAGGAAATAAGCTTTATACGATCTTGTGATGTGGAAGAAATAAAAGCGACGGACTGCATAATAAAGGTTCATATCACAAGTGGCACTATAAAGTGACGTTCTTTCACATTAAGATTTTGTACATCCAACCTTGAAAGTGCATGGCAACCTCTGCTTCCCTCTGCGAAGGGCCTATCTGTTACTATTATCTTGTACCTTATGCAAGAGTCATGGTGATCTTCACCTTTCCTTTTTACATTTTATCCTTTGGCAAGCACAGAGTGTTGGAAAGATCCTGATTAAAACTCCGTAACCACAAGTATTGCGTGAGTGTTAGCAATTATGAAAGACTAAATGATAGTTGAGTATGTGGACTTGCTAGAAAGCTCTGACATAGACTCTTTCTGATGTTATGGTAAAATGCAATTGCCTCAATGACTGAGATTATAGTTTGTTAGTTCCCAATAAAGTTTCTGATTCATACTTTGCATTGTGTATAGATTATTACTTGAGCATAAGGAATCATATGACAATATATGTTGCTGTTATAAGAATAATCATGATGCCCTCATGTCTATATTTTATTTTATCAACATCTCTACCTCTAAACATGTGGACATATTTATCGTTATCGGCTTCCGCTTGAGGACAAGCGAGGCCTAAGCTTGGGGGAGTTGATACGTCCATTTTTCATCATGCTTTTATATCGATATTTATTGCATTATGGGCTGTTATTACACATTATGTCACAATACTTATGCCTATTCTCTTTTATTTTACAAGGTTTACATAAGGAGGGAGAATGCCGGCAGCTGGAATTCTGGGCTGGAAAAGGAGCAAATATTAGAGACCTATTCTGCACAACTCCAAAAGTCCTGAAACTCCACGAAGTTGCTTTTGGAAATAATAAAAAATACTGGAAGAAGAGAATCTACGTCAGGGGGGCCTCCACCTGTCCACGAGGGTGGGGGCGCGCCCTACTCCCTGGGCGCGCCCCCTGGCTCGTGGACCCCCTATTGGCCCTCCGGTGCCCATCTTCTGGTATATGAAGTCTTTCGTCCGAAGAAAAATCATAAGCAAGCTTTCGGGACGAGACTCCGCCGCCACGAGGCGGAACCTTGGCGGAACCAATCTAGGGCTCCGGTGGAGCTGTTCTGCCGGGGACACTTCCCTCCGGGAGAGGGAAATCATCGCCATCGTCATCACCAACGCCCCTCCCATCGGGAGAGGGCAATCTCCATCAACATCTTCACCAGCACCATCTCCTCTCAAACCCTAGTTCATATCTTGTATCCAATCCTTGTCCCTATGTCCGGGATTGGTACCTGTAGGTTGCTAGTGGTGTTGATTACTCCTTGTAGTTGATGCTAGTTGGTTTATTCGGTGGAAGATCATATGTTCAGATCATTTATGCATATTAATACCCCTCTGATTATGAACATGAATATGCTTTGTGAGTAGTTACGTTTGTTCCTGAGGACATGGGAGAAGTCTTGCTATTAGTAGTCATGTGAATTTGGTTTTCGTTCGATATTTTGATGAGATGTATGTTGTCTATCCTCTAGTGGTGTTATGTGAACGTCGACTACATAACACTTCACCATTATTTGGGCCTAGAGGAAGGCATTGGGAAGTAATAAGTAGATGATGGGTTGCTAGAGTGACAGAACCTTAAACCCTAGTTTATGCGTTGCTTCGTAAGGGGCTGATTTGGATCCATATGTTTCATGCTATGGTTAGGTTTACCTTAATACTTTTGTTGTAGTTGCGGATGCTTGCAATAGAGGTTAATCATAAGTGGGATGCTTGTCCAAGAAAGGGAAGCACCCAAGCACCGGTCCACCCACATATCAAATTATCAAAGTACCGAACGTGAATCATATGAACGTGATGAAAACTAGCTTGACGATAATCCCCATATGTCCTCGGGAGCGCTTTTCACTATATAAGAGTTTGTACAGGCTTGTCCTTTGCTACAAAAAGGATTGGGCCACCTTGCTGCACTTTATTTACTTTTGTTACTTGTTGCTCGTTACAATTTATCTTATCACAAACTATCTGTTACCTATAATTTCAGTGCTTGCAGAGGATACCTTGCTGAAAACCGCTTATTATTTCCTTCTGCTCCTCGTTGGGTTCGACACTCTTACTTATCGAAAGGACTACGATAGATCCCCTATACTTGTGGGTCATCAGTCCTCGCCTATTTAAAAGAATGAAATCTTATGTCTTCTGTCAGCAGAAACATATGCAACAATGACCATGAATAACATTAGTACATTACTTACGCGTAAGTTGCGGAGGAAGACTGGAAATTGTTCTATGTCTGCGGTATAATCTTTCCATGAAGGAAAGATGCGCAAAAAGTTCCTGACAACAATATAAGCTTTGTCTTCTAAACTGGGAAGAAATGGAACAGGGGCCCTATTTGCTGCAATTGGGGCTCTCTCTGGTTCGAAAAGGGATTTGGCAACTGGATTTTGTGTACTCTTTGCTGGAATGGGGGTTTTGCGTCGTAGAGCTGGTGCTATGTCAACTGGGATGGCATAATCATAATGTTTGCTGCAGTTGGGGTCTGTTGAGTTGGGGCATCAGAAATGACCAGTGTAGTAGGGCTAGAGTCTGCTAGAGTTGAGGTGTTTTGTGGATCAGGTGATATTGCAACTACACCTAATGGGCTATTTGATTTATCAGGTGCCACTACCTTTTCCAAATACTTTGCTTGTGCTCCTCCACGATCAGCAATCGCCCTCTTCCTTTTGAACGTCTGATACACAAGAACAACATTTGAATGGATAAATATGGTATGATGACAGATGGAATATGTACTGAAAATGGATAGGCAGGGCGTATTCACATACACGATGTGTAAACTAAGCTAATGGCAGTTCAACAAAGTAGAAGCAATGCAAAGCATCAGTTGCAAGATATGTGCGACAAATATAACCTTGGAAAGTTAGAGCAAGCACCTTGATGGGTGAATTAGATAGGGCATCTTCCTCTGACTCCTCCACTAGGGAGCTACATTGACTTAGGTCTCCCTCTAGCTCAGAATCACTGTTAGGATCATATTCTGAGCAAGAATCTGTAGGTGGAGAGCGTTTGCATTGCATTGCATCCAGACTTGATTTCAGTCCCTTAATGCCAAGTTTGACAGCCATGGCATTGTTCTGCTTTATTCTTTTCATGCGCGCAAGCTCATAATCATTATGATGCTGTTCAGAATCTGAGATTCATGAAAACATAAAAAGCAGTCAGATTGTCTATGGAATGCATTGGGGATTCAACTCGAAGAGTGTCTCCCTATAAACCGCTGCATATGCAAAGTTCACCCCCAACCGTGCTGACCAGACCACACACAGAAATACAAACCCCTTATGTTCCTATAACATGCAGACACACATTTCAAAACTGAAGTAGGAACATTAGAATCATATGAAATTCGTATTTGAACAAATAAACTAAGGAATTATGAGTGGCATAATGTTTAGCTTCAAGGGTGGAGTGTTGGTAGTGCAACACAAAGCAAGTAGGCACATTGTATTCCATGTAAAAGATCGAAGCCTATGTAAAAGCTGGAAATGACACTTTCTTTCTATACAATGCAGTGTTCGTTGCCCACACGTGATGGAAGAGAACACATAGAGAAATACTATTCACTCATGTCTACGGTTGCAGTATTTAGAAACAGGGTAGTCCACCCTAAAAGAATATTGACAACAAATATGACAAGGCAAGCATAGGTGTAGTGAATCAATCATTTACTCGTGAGCTTACTAGGACAACTATGCAGAATTGTAACTGCAGTAAGAGACCATCCAAAATCTGAATCAAGAAGTTTGTCTAGCACTTATTGTTTGCAACTAATCGACGTGAATAATTGGATATTATATCGAATGAGTAAGAAAGACAAGTAAAATTGTCAACAAACCTGGCTTGCAGTAGTAATCTGGGTCAATGTCACTATGACCAACAATCCAAAATGACTAGTGTATGTTCCTAGGGCCGGGCTTTTGAAAACCCTGTGAACTTTATAGGTACTAAAGATTACCGAAATACATCTGAACCATTAAGTGTAGGCACATAACAAACCCTAATGACAGTCCTGCCTAATGAGTAATGAATCAATTAGAAAATGGGTGATGAGGAGTGGCTGCTGAGTGTTGAGGACTTATCTCACGATAAATCGGGTTGGCTTAGTGGGTGCTGCACGCCACGCTTGAGCCCTGAACGGACTGGGAAGGTAGGCACAGCGGCGCGCCCGGGCAGCGGTGACGCTGTTGGGCGAGCGGCTCCTGACCTCCTGTTAGTCCGGTGTCTCCTCCTAGAGTCATGCCGTCCGGGGACGGCAAGTCGCCGGCGAGGCAGGCGGCTGGGGGCCAATAGAGATCGGAAGCGCACAGCAGAACAGAGGGGAATCGGGGCCTGGGATGACCCAAAATCCCAAGGTGGGCCAGCCCACCGTGGGCATCCTGTAGAGATACACACCCGAGCGGCGAACATGCATTTTCGAAACTAATTTAGGAACATTTAGCTAACAAATTAAATGAATTCGTTTTAATAATATCATATTCGTATTTGAACAACTAAGCTTGTTTAGCTTGATGGGTCGAGCAGTGCTATTATGACACGAAGCACGTATTCTGATCGTATAGTGATCGTGAAAGGGGGAAACCGGAGAAATGATATTTAGCAGCCATTTTTTGCTTCGAACTAACAACTAAATTCTAAGAGCTGAAAAGAAAGTAGAGTAACCAAGTTAAGATCTATTTTCTGGTTGAGATCAAAAAGTTGAGGAGATATGAAGTACCACCTCTCTTGCGGCGCCGTGTAGGCATCGGGGGTGCGATGGCTGTCGGTGGCGTTGAAGCATATCTGCGATGGTAGACGGGTGCATCGGGGGATAAGTCCCGTTGCGGTGGAAGAGAAGGTCGTGTGAGCGGCCCTGGCAAAGAGGACGACGGCGCCGATGAAGCGAGAGGACGTGATGCAAGGCTCTTGGTCCGTTGCCGTGGATGAGAAACGTCCATCTCTAGCAATGGACGACGCAGTCTTGGTAGGCGCTCCGGCATGGTGGAGGATGGTGGCGATGGATGTGGTGGAGGACGGCGGCGATGGATGTGGTGGAGGATGGTGGCGATGGATGGGGTGGCGGACGGAGGCTGGTGTGGGGATGGTGTTCTAGCGCGGATGGTGTATGAATGGGAAAATGGAGGGAGAGGTACGGGGAACCATGTTTTTGGGACGCGCCTGTCTGAAATATGGGGAAGTTACGAACTTAGCCCCCGTTTAAAATTTGGACGTCTCGTCGGTTGGGGATACGGCGGTAATCTCGCATCTCGCCAATATTTGCCCAGAGTGATTTCGGGCGAGGAGAGGGTGGTTGGCGCCCATGGTGTATGTACGGGGCTGACAGGTAGGGCGGTTGTGTCACATCTAAGTGAAGTTACAAACCTGCCCCTATTGAAAATATTTGCCTACATCGATTTCGGCCGAGTCGAGTTTGTTTTGCCGCCCACCGTGTATGAATGGGGAAATGGAGGGAGAAACAGAGGTCTTTCGAACGAGCTTGAATCAAATGTGTTTTGCCGCCCATGTTTGGCGCCCACCGTGTCGGAATGGGCTCAGAGGCGGTCGTGTCACGTCTAATTGAAGTTACTATCCTACCCCTATTTAGAGCAGTGGAAATCGGGCCGATGGATTGTCCGTGTAATGGGTAGACAGTAATTTCCATCTCCCAAACACTTGGCTTCGGGCAGCCGACGTGGGAGTGGACATTTTGCCGCTTCTTCGAATTTTGGGACAATAAGCATCCACGTTTACCCTAGCAACTAAATTCGAATCCATTTTGTATTCCTATACGAATCTTTATAAATCATTCTATGTGTTTTTATATATCTTCAAAAGGACGACAAAGATGTATTCCACTGTCATATATGAATATGGTTTACAAATGCCGATACTCAAATTCAGAAGCTAGAATCCAGTTTAAGGTGAATTCGAATATTTGGAACACTTCATGTCCAACTCAAATGTCACACGCAGCATAATGTGTACTCCCATTTAGATATGTACACAAGCGATGTATCAAGATTCAAATACCGAGTCAATCAACCAAGAATGTACAGAACTAACAGACATATAAACACTTATAGAGTATATGGATCAATAATATCAACTAACATACATAAGCCAGGCCGCTGTACTTTTCTTTGCTACAACAGCATCCTTTTTTTAGCCAAGCTACTACAGCATCTTGGCCCTTTCCGATGCGTGCCACTTATGGTCCATCTATACTACTATTATTGCTGAATGCACATTCAGCCCGATTGGCATATTTGTAGGTCTGGCACAGCAATCAAAATGAAATGTCTCCGAGTCTTATCAATTAATACAGACTTGTGCTCAAATAAAATTACAAACCAAAAAACAAAAAACAAAAACAATTATTACATGATCTCTAAAACAAATGGTTTGATTGATTACATGAACAAACAACACAAAGGTTATTCAACGATGGAAAGAACATTTCACCTATGATTTACCAAGTGGGAATTTAATTTCCTTTTTTCCTTCAGGACCTTAACAATGTGGTCAGTCTCAGCTTGCTTCGTTTTGAAATCCACCAAATATTTAATGGTTGTCTTGAGTACTGCTACTGATTGTGCTGTTTGCTTCCTCAACATGTCAACTTCATATCTAAGTGCAGAAGCAGAATCTCTTTCTACCACTAGTTTAGCCTCTAGAGCATCAGGAGTTGGCGATTCATAATGCACGATTGGGCCGGTGCCACTGCTGTGGGATGATACAACGTCCATGGGGACCTCGCTCTTTGATCTTGGGCTAACCTGTTTTGCCATTAAAGTTCCGATTGGATTCAGAAAAGTTGAAGTTAGCAAAACATCTCAACTGGGAGTTATAACAGCAAACCAGTTAAACAAACAAGGAATTAAAGAGTTTCAATTCGATGCTGAAAAGTAGTTATTAACATCATTGTAACCCGTTGTTGCAGCAGCAAAGCAGTTAAACAAACAAGTAGCTATTTAAGTTCAGGCAAACAGGTAATTCTTAACAGTAAGTATCAAACACATAGATAGGCGCAGTCTATAATAGGATTAACAGGCTGTGGCATTATGTAATCAGTAGCAAACTAAATTAAGCCAAGCAACGTAATTGAACAATTTTGCAATAAGTGGCTAACTAAAATTCCGAGAAGCAGGTAACTGAACTTACGCTAGTTCTTTGTACAGGCACACTGCAACTTCTTTTTCGCTTACAAGGTTGTACGAAGGAGTCCATGGCATCAATTGCTTGGATACGCAGTCCCAATACTTCTTTCTTCCCACACTGCATTGGTAAGTCGAATGGTTAATCTGGTAAGATGGTGCGTCCTTGATATGTTATATGAGGACGTGTAGTCAGACTAGTTGTAGCCACACACATCACACTGGCTTTTACTGTATATTTCATGCGATTACTTTTGGCATATCGAGATCTAAGCAATCTACAATAGGATGAAAAGACTGGCATCCTTCACATTATTGGCGAACTCAGTTCATAGAAACAAGCAATTCAACCATTCTGTGGGTAAATCAAAAGCGCCACTGGAATATTTTTCACTACCCCTATCATACACGCAAAAAGGGGCGACGCCACCATAGGGGCTGGTATGGGCGGCCGCCTCGGGTGGCTCGAAAGTGTGCACCTAGTTTGAGTCGTCCAGGTTGGCCCAGGCTAGTTTTGTTCGTCCCAACGCACGAGCAGGCAATGTAAAAAATGAAGAAAAATGTTTCAATTTGGATAGGCCAATAACATAAGTGCAAGGCAGGCCCTATAGCAGGCTCGCGGCCCAAACGAGCGCCTCCCATATCGATCGACAGCAGGAAAAATCCCAATTCATCCGCTCCAGCCTCCAGTCTGGTTCGCTCCTAACCTAGCCGCCGCTGGACAGACCGACACAGCACTTCCTCGCGCCCTCGTTGGAGGGCGGTCGCCGGGCTTCAAGCGAACGGAAGGACAAGAAGATGAAGATCCAACCCTGGGTGTAGCCTGCGTGGGAGGCAGCGGCGGCAGCACGGGCATGGCATCGAGCTTGCGCAAACGGACAGTCGCAGCTTGCAAGAGTAGCATGCGCAACGAGCAGGTACATCACATCCCTGATTATATCTAATTCAACTCTTCAATTTCTGGCCAATAGTTAAACCTGACGGTGTTGTAAAACTGCTTGTATGTAGGGAATCTATGAGAAAATGAAACCAATTTCTACTTATTTTATAACTCCCCCAATCAATACTGAACTGACTGAATCTGATGAATCTAATCAAGTTTCCGGTGCAAACATCCAAGCTCATGTTGTTCTTGAGCCTGAAGTGTCTAATGAACAGACTGCTAATGAAGGATTTGATGCAAACATTTTACATGCTCCTGGTGATGAACATATAGTGTCTAATGAGGCATCTAATGCAAGCATTTTGCAAGCTCCCATTGAAGGATTTAGTGTCTAATGATGATCTGCTATGTTGAGAGAGACATAGAGATTTGCAGGCATTGATGACAAGCAAATTATAGTGCATTTTCATGGCTTGAGGAAACGTCGAGGCCATCTACCAGAAAGTCCCCGTATCATGACAACGTAGCATAAATACTTTTCTAATCTGTTGTTTGAAACTATTGGCATACTTGTGCAGGATAGATATATTGATATGCAGTTTGCGCACTGGTTATAGGTGCAATTACACTTCGATATTTTCAGCCAGAGAACGAATAATTCAAGCAGGTACAGACCATGTTTGTAGTCCTTGTACACCATGTTGCATTTTGTGTTTTTTGGTGCTTGCATCATTTAGTGTTTATAATCTGAACTACTTTGGATCATTAGCTGGTTTTCAAAGTGCATGTAGCTTCACATTTCTCAAGTTATGTTGATTTCCGGAGTGCAAGTGCCTTCGTATTTTTTAAGTTAAATGTTCGCCCCTGGTAACTTGAATTCGTGGATCCGCCACTGCACACAAATCATACACGAATGCCAGTACGAATTAAATGAAATGCAGGGACTTACGCTAGCTCGTTGTACAGGCTCACTGCAGCTCTGCTTGCGCTTGGGATGTTCCATGTACAAGTCCATGTTACCACTTGCTTGGATGTGCAGGCCTTGTGCTCCTTGCATCCCCCTCTGCATTTTTGACACGGCGAATGGCTGATCAAATAAGAGGAATCGACCTTGCTGTTGTACCGGAGGACAGATACTTACAAGGTTATACGGGTGTGCAGGATGTGTACCAGATCCCGTAGCGCCGTCATGCTTCGCTAAAAAATGGATTTGCTTGTTTCAGATGATATCTCCAGAAGAAATAAGAGTTAAAGTCAGAGTTGGATAGGCGTCTAAGCTAAGAGAGCAGTGAAAGGATATCCAAACATCGTCGGAACAGTGCACAAGGGAGTGATGTGTGGATACCTAGTTCAGGCCGGCGTTTGGGCATGCTCGCCTAGCTAGAGTGCGGGTCACTTCAGAGCCGTTGAGGGTGATGCGCTGGCGTTGGCTGGCCGCGCACGGATGCAGATCTTGAGTGGCAGCGGAGTGCTACGATGCGGTGGACGAGACCGTTGGTGAAGCCCCAGTGGCCTCGGGGGGCGGAGGCGCGACGATGTGCTCGGTGAAGTACCCCCGGTGAGCTGGGAGACGGCGTCGGTGAAGTGCACCTGATGCGGTGGAAGTCGGTGTCTGTGAGGCACGTCGGTCGCGGCGGCCGACGTTGTCGGTGGACCACCCGGTGCGGTGGACGAGGGCATAGATGAGGTAGCTCCGGTGCGGTGGTGAAGCGTGACCGTCGTCTTCGTCGTCATCGTCCGGCACAGAGGTGGGATAAGAGATGAGACGAGGGGCAATTCTAACTTTGCTTGGGTTGGCGGCGAATTAGCGATTTGAGCAATCTGGGTGTGGAAGGGGACGGTGGAGATGGGAGATTTTGCAGGGCTGGAATTGGGGCCGCCAGATATTTCAATCTGAAACATGGAAACGCGAACTTATTTTGTCGTCGTCCTTTTTTCGGGTGGAGGGGGAGGGAGGGAGGGGGTGGGTGGCTGGGTGCTAAGCGTCCGTCCGACACACGCGACCACCACGACACGGCCCTGGTCTGCCTGGTGCGCCTACATTTGAGAATGCAAACGAATCTTCTTTCATTTGCAAATGAATCTGTATGTATTACCATGCCCGTGTTTTCCTTGCAATAATTAGTCATTCGAAACGAGATACTGTAAATTAATTAGTGAGGAGTTATTTGAAGAAAAAATTGAAACGGTATCCACGTTAACGTGGATTAGAGTGTGTGTCACATAATTAGTTATTTGAATTAGAGTGTGTGTCACATAGCGATCTCCAATTCTAACGTGGATTTCGCATTTCACTGTATCCACGCTACTTTTTTAATACAAATTCATATGTATATGATGAACACCATGGTAGTGAGAAAACTTTTGGATGGATTCAAACATATGACCTACAAAATAGCACAACAAATCGAGTCAATGTCAACTTTTCGAAACCTAGTATGGCACGAATTCGAAATAATTACCCATATGCATGGTCCTCAGTTCAAATCTTACAATGTACACCGAATTGAAACATCGATATTAAGTCTCGTATTATCTACATTCAAATGTTGTTTCGATTTTAAGCATATACGCTACATACTTCCTGTATCGGTCAATCTTCCTCTCCTAACCACCTTAGGAAGCTATCAGTTTCCAACACACATCCATTCTTTCTCTCCATGTTTCGATCTCTAACTCTCTCAACTACACAACCCCCTTTTTCCACTCTGTTACGAAATGTATTTACCTCACACACCCGCCATTGCACCCCATGCCGAGCTCTCTCTCTCCCTCTCCCTCTCACCCTCTCGCGCTAAATACATGCATTGCCAATCTAGCCCCCCAACCTCTCGTGCGCACGCACGCACGTTGTCTATCTAGGTCACTCCCTCGAGACTGTCTCACTCTTTCTTCCGCACGGCGGGCCACACTCGCTCAATCTCGCTCTCTTTATCTGAGTCTCGTTTAACCTCGTTTTCTTTCACACACAAATGATATATCTCCCTGTTCGGGCCTCGATCGACACACTCTATACTCTCTCACGCAGATTATCTATCTATGTCAGTCCATCGAAGCCGCCCCCACTCTTTCGACCTCATGGCGGGCCACGCTTGCTCTCTCTCTCTCTCTCTCTCTCTCTCTCTCTTTGTATGTCTCGATTGAGCTCGCTCTTTCTCGGACAAAAACGATATATCACCATGTTTGAGCCCAATTCGACTTATTCACATTGTATACTCTCTCACGCACATTGTCTATCTAGGTCACTCTCTCCAACCAGTCTCACTCTTTTGATCGCACGACGACCCTATGTGATCGATTGACCATGCTTCCTCCCACGCACAAAATATATCTACACGTCTGTGACTGGATCATCTCTCAAGCTCTATCTTACAGCCCTCACCCTTGCCAAAAGTTCAATCGGACAATATCTCTCCAGAGCATATATATTTGTTCAATGAATGTCGGACCACACTCACTTTGTCTCTCTATCTATTTGTCTCTCGATTGACCTCGCTTTCTCACGCCGTATCTTCCACACATTGAAGCTACCTCTCCATCCCTCGCAAAGCCGGAGCTATTTACATTGCAAGGGGCACTCCAACCTTGGATTAATTTGTGTAGGCAATTATTCCGGTCGGTTTAGATTATATTTTCATAGCATTTGGCCCACAACTACTCGAAACACCGTTGCAACCCCCGCAACTCCCCTAGTTGATTTCCCTCTGGCTCGGTCATCGCTCTCTCGCACGTCCTTTCTCGCCTTCAACGTCGCACCATGGTATTATTGCAAAAAACACTGTTGTTCTCTTTAATTATTATAAATAAGCTACAAAACTACACATCGATAGTCCACTTGGAATGGAACAAATTTCGACCCACAAATTAAAGTGCTACAAACTACACACCGAGGGGCCCACATGTGATGAAAAAAATTTGGACCCATATACAAATTAAAAAATAAAGGACGAGGATCGAACAAGCGACCAGGGCCTTCAAGCCGCACGTCAATAGGCAACATACGTAGAACAGCAATGTTTGTTGTACCTCCCTTTGTTCACATAATGTTTTTTTATTACCACAGTCTATTTAATTGATAACATGTAATATTATTTTTAGTACTATTCGCCTTTACTTACTGGTGGGTTCCATGTGTGCTCTCTCTCTCTCCGCCCCTTCTGCGTTTAGACGCATGGGCAAACACGAAGAACTCGCGGGCGATGTTGTCGTTGACCAACGCGTTCACAAGTTACGGCACCAGTTTCATGTGCTAGCAGCACTAGTCAGTGTGTACGTGCAATGCACGTTAATCTGGAAGTATATTAAGTGCATGCGGATATTAAGTAAGATATTATTTGTGTGTTATTATATGATTAGCACTATTTTTGGCGTGAAATTAACTGCATGCTAAACGTGTTGAGCGCTCGACATTGAAGCAGTCTAGGTCGTTGGATGACAAGGAATACATGTGGCTTGATGATGTTTTATATTTAATTTGATACAGCTATAGCAGAACATTCAATCGACCAAACCATAGATTTCGTTCAGTCTGACTCCGACTTTAAATTATACGACGATCGATGTAAAATAAATGGAAATGATTAACGTTCGGATTTTAAGCATGGCAATCCAAACGTTTTTCATGGCAAATTTAGATTACGCGGCGGCGGCGGGGGCGTCTTGCGGTGGGAAGAGGCTCCTCTGCCGTGCTCTGTGTGTCGTCGGGCCACTGACCGACGGCGACGGTGGCGCCTTGCGCCGTTGTTGGCGTACTCCTGGACGTTGGCCTAGCTTCAAGGAAGGCCAAAATGTTCTGAACTTCGGAGCGAGTCAACTGGCGGGAGGAGGCGACAGGCGTTCGTGCAAGGAAGCGGTCGACGGCGGCCATCCATCCCGCTGAGGGGGCACTGGCACTCGCGCGGGGACAGGCGCTGTCAACGGCGCGGCGGAGCCATTCGTGTGCACGGGCGCGCACGTCAGTGCACGCGTAGGCGCATGCGCTTGCAGGTGCACGGGCACCGGCACGGGCATGCGCGTCAGTGCACGAGCAGGCGCATGCGCTGGCAGGTGCACGGGCGCGTGCAAGTCAGCGAGGACCTCATGGAACCCCGTGGCATCAAGCTCGGCGACAATGTGCGGCTCCCAGCCCATCACTCCAAAGTCACTAATAGCGGAGAACAAACGAAGAGAGATGGTAGGGTACGAAACGACCTCAAAGTTATTCTTTCCAATCAATCCGTTTGGCTATTCCTATAAGTGTCACAAACAGCCCTAGAGTTCGTCTAGAATAACACCTTAAGACACAAATCAACCAAAACCCTAATGTCACCTAGATACTCCAATGTCACCTCAAGTATCCGTGGGTATGATTATACGATATGCATCAGACAATCTCAGATTCATCTCTTCAACCAACACATAGAACCTCAAAGAGTGCCCCAAAGTTTCTACCAGAGAATCAAGACGAAAACGTGTGCCAACCCCTATGCATAGGTTCATGGGCGGAACCCGCAAGTTGATCACCAAAACATTCATCAAGTGAATCACGTGATATCCCATTGTCTCCACAGATACGCACGGCAAGACATACATCAAGTGTTCTCAAATCATTAAAGACTCAATCCGATAAGATTACTTCAAAGGGAAAACTCAATCCATAACAAGAGAGTAGAGGGGGAGAAGAAACATAAGATCCAACTATAATAGCAAAGCTCGTGATACATCAAGATCGTGCCAAATCAAGAACACGAGAGAGAGAGAGAGAGAGATCAAACACATAGCTACTGGTACATACCCTCAGCCCCGAGGGTGAACTACTCCCTCCTCGTCATGGAGAGCGCCGGGATGATGAAGATGGCCACCAGTGAGGGTTCCCCCCTCCGGCAGGGTGCCGGAACAGGGTCCCGATTGGTTTCTGGTGGCTACAGTGGCTTGCGGCGGCGGAACTCCCGATCTATTCTGTTCTTCGAAGTTTTTAGGGTATATGGAGATATATAGGCGGAAGAAGTACGTTACGGGAGCCACGAGGGGCCCACGAGGGTGGAGGGCGTGCCCTAGGGGGTGGGCGCGCCCCTACCTCGTGGCTCCCTCGTTTCTTTCCTGACGTGCACTCCAAGTCTATCAGGTTGCTTTCCTTCCAAAAATAACTTCTCCAGAAGGTTTCATTCCGTTTCGACTCCGTTTGATATTCCTTTTCTTCGAAACACTGAAACAAGGGAAAAAAATAGGAACTGGCACTGGGCTCTGGGTCAATAGGTTAGTCCCAAAAATAATATAAAAGTGCATAGTAAACCCCATAAAACATCCAAGATGGATAATATAATAGCATGAATACTTCATAAATTATAGATACGTTGGAGACATATCAGTAAGCAGTATGATGATTACCGCCAACAACTCTTTGTGTTCTACTCGTGCATATTATCTACGCATAGACCTGGCTCTGATGCCACTGTTGGGAAACGTAGCATGCAATTTCAAAAAATTCCTACGCTCACGCAAGATCTATCTAGGCAATGGATAGCAACAAGAGGGGGAGAGTGTGTCCACGTACCCTCGTAGACCGAAAGCGGAAGCGTTTGACAACGCGGTTGATGTAGTCGAACTTCTTCTCGTTCCGACCAATCTAGCACCGAACGTACCGCACCTCCGAGTTCTGCACACATTCAGCTCGATGACGTTCTTCGAACTCTTGATCCAGCAAGGTGTCGAGGAAATATATGAGTTTCGCCAGCACGACAGCGTGGTGACGGTGATGGTGAAGTGATCCGCACAGGGACTCACCTAAGCACTACGAGCATATGACCGAGGGTGTAATCTGTGGAGGGAGGCGCCGCACACGGCAAATAGATGTTGTTGTGTGTTCTAGGTGCCCCCCCTCATATATATCGGTGGGAGGGAGAGGGAGCAGCCAAAGGGGGCGCCCCAAGAAGGCCGAATCCTACTTCGGGTTCCTCCCCAATTCGGCCTCCCCTTTTCCTTTTTCATCGGAGGGGGAAGGAAAGAGGAGGGAGGAGGGAAGGAAGGGGAAGGCCGAATCCCTCCCCTTCCTTCTCTCTTCCCCTCTTTCCTTTCTCCTCTGGTGCGGCCCATATGAGGGGCGCAGCAGCCCCTGCTGGCTACTGCGTTTCCCCTCTAGGCCCATTAGGCCCATATCTTTGCCGGGGGGTGCCCGGAACCCCTTCCGGTGACCCGATATGTACCCGGTACCCTCCAGAACACTTCTGGTGTCCGAATACTATCGTCCTATATATCAATCTTTACCTCTCGACCATTTCAAGACTCCTCTTCATGTCCATGATCTCATCAGGGACTCCGAACAACATTCGGTCACCAAATCACATAACTCATATAATACAAAATCGTCATCGAACGTTAAGCGTGCGCACCCTACGGGTTCGAGAACTATGTAGACATGGCCGAGACACCTCTCTGGTCAATAACCAATAGCGGAACCTGGATGCTCATATTTGTTCCTACATATTCTACGAAGATCTTTATCGGTCGAACCGTAATGACAACATAAGTTATTCCCTTTGTCATTGGTATATTACTTGCCCGAGATTCGATCGTCGGTATCTTCATACCTAGTTCAGTCTTGTTACCGGCAAGTATCTTTACTCGTTCTGTAATACATCATCCCGCAACTAACTCATTAGTCACACTACTTGCAAGTCATCTTATGATGTGCATTACCGAGAGGGCCTAGAGATACCTCCCCGATACTCGGAGTGACAAATCCTAATCTCGATCTATGCCAACCCAACAAACACCTTCGGAGATACCAATAGAGCATCTTTATAATCACCCAGTTACGTTCTGACGTTTGATAGCACACAAGGTATTCCTCCGGTATCCGGGAGTTGCATAATGTCATAGTCGAAGGAATATGCATTTGACATGAAGAAAGCAATAACAATGAAACTAAATGATCAATATGCTAAGCTAATGGATGGGTCTTGTCCATCACATGATTCTCCCAATGATGTGATCATGTTCATCAAATGACAACATATGTCTATGGTTGGGAAACTTAATCATCTTTGATTAACGAGTTAGTCTAGTAGAGGCTTACTAGGGACACAATGTTTTATCTATGTATCCACACATGTATCAAGTTTCCGGTTAATACAATTCTAGCATGAATAATAAACATTTATCATGATATAAGGAAATATAAAATAACAACTTTATTATTGCCTCTAGGGCATATTTCCTTCAATGATTATATTCATGGAGCATGATATGGCAAAGGCTAGAACTATGAAGCTAGTATTGTGTCTCTTTGAGCAGTTGTCGGTATTGATGATCAATTTCAATAAAAGTGAAGTATTCTGTCTTGGGAGAGCCAAAGAAGAACAATATTCATACAGACAATTATTTGGACGTGAATTGGGATCCCTACGACTTACATATTTAATTAGGTATTCCAATTCATCATCGCAAGTTATCTAATAAGGAGTGGAAATGCATTGAAGATCGATTTGAAAAAAATCCATAACTGCTGGAAGGGTAAGCTTATGTCTTATGATGGAAGGCTTGTTGTGATCAACTCGGTGTTGACAAGCACACCAATGTTTCTATTGTCTTTCTTTGAAGTTCTTGTAGGGGTGCGGAAAAGGTTAGACTTCTATTGATCGCCTATTTTCTAGCAATGCAATGAAAACAAAACAAAATACAGGCTTTGCAAATGGTATATTATCTGTAGACCGAAGGACCAGGGTGGCCTAGGGATTGAAAACTTAGAAGTCAAGAATAGATTCCTTCTTAGCAAGTGGCTATATAGGTTGTCTGTTGAGACTGAAGGTATGTGGGTAAATTTTTTGCATAATAAGTACCTACATTCAAAAACTCTAGCCCAGGTTATTGTTAGACCTGAAGATTCTCCTTTCTGAAGGGGCTAATGAGGACGAGAGCTGCTTTCTGTTGGAAATATGCCCTAGACGCAATAATATTGCATTACTACATTTCCATTATTCATAATTAAGAGTTTATATTTCATGCTATAACTGCTATCATCCTCGAATATGCGATTCAGTGGAAAACTCATATGCACGTATGAAATGATAAACAGTAATCAATAGATTTCTAGTCTCGCCTCTAAGACTGGCTCAGGTGTTGTTGGTGATCACGTGTTTCGGATCTTAAGATATCCTTAAGTGTAACGATAGTCCTAAAACAACATTGAGTGATTGTATTGTCTGAAATCATTTGTTATAACACGGAGTGTTAGCATGTGTTTTAGTTCCTCAGACCATGAGAGTGTCTCGGTCACTTCTTACCAGACGGTGGACTTTGGGGTTGCTCAAACGTCATCAAGGTGATCATAACAACAACTTTCAGGCTCACCGGAAAGTTTGACAAGGGACAGGATAGCTCGAGAGTGATATTTACTCCTCTGACAATGTAGAGATATTCTTAGGGCTCTCTAGGTGTGACACATCCATCATCGTCTAGCCAGACACAGGTGACTACGTCACGAGGAGGCCGTAACACGTCAAGGAGAAAGAAGCGCAAATATATAATGGTGTAAGTGGTATTATCAATCTTCTTAGGACGTTTAGCATTAATGTTAAAGACATCTTTTTCACGTTCAAGATCCATTATGATAAACCACCAACAATGGGTGCAAATCCATAAAACATATCCTTATAATATATCGAACAACCATTGCCTTCTGATATATATATATATTTATTTATATAGATATATATATATATATATATATATATATGGAAAATTGTTCCGGGGATGTTAAATTATATATATATATAATGCTTCGAAAATGTTTGGAACAGATATATATTTAATTTAATATCAATGGGCCTATTAAGGCCAAGAAGTGGAGAAGGAATTGGGCCACAAGGGCCCAATAGGGGAGGCGCACCCTTTCCCCTATGGGGAGGTGGAATCCTAGTTGGGGAAGGACTCCTCCTTCCCCCTTGGCCGGCGCAAAGGGAGGGGAGTCCTTCCCCCCTTTGTGGCACCCCCTCCTCTCCCCTAAACTTATATATACTAGAGGATTTCACCCTATGGAACACAAGTTTTTGAGCCTTCTCTAGTTGATCTAGTTCTAATCCTAGTTTGTCCTAGTTGACTAATTAGAGCTAGCCCTAGCCACCTCTAATCCTCATAATTAGAAGCCCCGTGTGGTTCTAATCTCCTCCCTCTAATTTTTCAGCGACGATTAGCTCTGGATGGTGAAGCGCTACCAGATCGTGAACACCGTACACTTGCAAGCATGTAGAGAGGTCGTGCTTTCGGTCTTCTGTTCGAAGGATCGTTCAAGGGCGGTTCGCAGGATAGTCATCGACGTTCGAGGGACTCGAAGTATGATCTACTCCGACTCGTCTACTTCCGCTGCACTCCGGAGTCGGTGACGATCGTTGATCCAAACCCGATATGCATCTTCATATTGTTCCTAGGTGTTCGTAGGGTGATTTCACTACTAGGAGAAGGGCTATAGATGAAATGGCCACTAATAGCGCACCAGACATGTGGTGCGCCACTACTATATAGCAAAACTACTATATTTTTTGCAAAACTACTAATGGCGCACTGTGCCCTGGTGCGCCAGTAGTGTATTTTTTTTGCAAAACTACTAATGGCGCACCACCAGCAGGTGCGCCATTAGTAACCAGGGTTACTAATGGCGCATTTGTAGGTGGTGCGCCATTAGTAACCTGGGACCAGCTAGATATTTTGGACAGCCACACCTACCCACTCACTTTCCCCACTTCATTCTCTCCACCTCCTCCTCCAAGCTTGTCTCGGCTGCCTCCTCCTCCTCACCTCATTTGCACCATAAATTCATCCAAATTAAGTGGTTAAATTACCTTTTTTGATAGGTAAGTAAGGGGGAAGCTATCCTTATGTTGTTCTCCCTCCAACAACGTGCACATGCACTTTTTATGGCCTAGCTAGATCTATGTATGTTTGTGGTGTTGCATATGTTTGTGGTGTTGCATATATGTTTGTGTTTGCAGGTACCGGTATTTGAAATGCGATACTTGCCAATATTTTGCCAGAATGTTGATTCATTTCCGTTTCGGCGAGAATTTTGGCACTATGCATTCTTTTTGGTCCTATTTTTAGGGAAAGTCATACCAAATTTTTTCTTGGTTCTAAAATATCGTTTTGCTCTACCCCGCAGGCGACCATGGTCCACACGATGACCGAAGGCATTGTGAATAGGTTTTTGAGCTCCGCGAAGGCCGAGATGCTTCAAAAGAACGAGACGGAGATAAGATGTCCGTGTCGAAGATGCAAGCTGAAGAGCCTTATTGCGGACCCAGATTCCGGGCAGGTGCGGGACCACCTGCTCTTGCGTGGTTTCATGGATGGCTATCGGTGGCAAGGTGATGAAGATGACTATGAAGTCGTCCATGGGGGCCGGGCAAGAAATGAGGAAGGGCAGCAAGACAACCACCGCGGCTCGGGCGGGCGAGAAGACGAAGAATCGCCAGGACATGATCACGACGGTGATGCTGTACACAGTCATCATGTAGAAGATGCCGGACATGATGATGAGGAAGATGCGGGAGCAGACGAAGGGCATGATCATGAAGATGAAGATGCCGGCGGAGCAGACCATGATGGACCATCGATGGGCTGGGTGCAGGACCCTCATATTCAAGAGCTGCTTCTCAAGCAGACGGATAACGCAAGAGCTGCCGCCCGAAAGCCAAGCTGGATCAACTGGAGATAGACGCGGTTACTCCATTGTATGAAGGATGCAGGCCCGAGGATACCCGCCTGAAAGTAACGCTCATGGCTCTGGAGATGAAGGTAAAACACAAAATGACCAACGCATGCTTCGACGAGAACATGTCATTCTGGCACGAACGTCTTCCCAAGGGGAACAAGTGCCCGACCAGTTTCGAGGAGGCGAAGAAAATCGTGTGTCCTCTGGATTTACCGCACGTGAAATACCATGTGTGCATGAACAATTGCATCATTTATCGGGACGAGCACGCGGAGTCTACCATATGTCCGGTGTGCGGCGTCACTCGATACAAGAAGAGGAAGAAAGCTCCTCGAAAAGTGGTGTGGTACTTTCCAATCACTCCTCGTCTGTAGCGGTATTTCACGGACCCTAAGGTAGCAAAGCTCCTGCGTTGGCACGCGGATAGGGAGGAGAAGAAGCGAGAAGATGACGCAAATGATCCGGAGATAAATAAAAAAGACAAGATGCCGAGTCACCCTAAGGATGGGAGCCAGTGGCAAGCGTTGAACTTCGAACAACCAGAATTTGGGAAGGATCCAAGGAACATCGTGCTGGGCGCGAGCACCGATGGAGTCAATCCGTTTGGCAGCCAAAGAAGCACACATAGTACCTGGCCTGTGTTTGTGTGGATGTACAACCTTCCCCCCTGGTTGTGCATGAAGAGGAAGTACATTCACATGAGTATGCTAATTGAAGGGCCGAACCAACCAGGGAACGACATCAATCTATATCTGGGGCTGCTGAAAGAGGAGCTAGACACGCTGTGGAAAACGCCAGCCAATACGTGGGACGCCGCAGAGAAAGAATATTTCCCTATGAGAGCCGCACTGCTCACGACGGTGCACGACTATCTCGGTTACGGATATCTCGCGAGGCAGGTGGTCCACGGATTTTCTGGATGCGTCAGGTGCATGGATGACACAACGTATTGCCAGCTAGATAGAGATCCCGGGTCTTCGAAAACCGTGTTCATGGGACATCGAAGGTGGCTTCGCGACGATGACCCGTGGAGGAAACGCAAGGATCTGTTCGATGGTGAAACCGAACCCCGAAGACGCCCGCGTACGAGGAGCGGCGAGGAAATAGACGAGCTGTTGAAAAATTGGAAAGATTGCCCACTGCCGGGAAAGAAGCAAAAGGTGCCAGAGCCGGGAAAGAAGCGAAAGGCGCCAGAGCCGCTGCTGAAGGTATGGAAAATGAGGTCTGTTTTCTGGGACTTGCCGTACTGGAAGATCCACCGTGTGCCTCACAGCCTTGATGTCATGCATATCACGAAGAACGTGTGCGAGAGTCTGCTTGGTACCCTGCTCAACATGCTAGGGAGGACCAAAGATGGGCCGAAAGCAAGGGCAGACTTGAAATCAATGGGCATCGGGGAGGAGCTTCACGCTAATGATGATGACGATGAGGCGAAGCAGGACACGGAAAGTCGTCGCAAAGGCAAAAAGGCCAAGAAGACCGGAAATGACTTCCCTCCCGCGTGCTTCACTCTAAGTCAGGAGGAGATCGATCAGTTTTTCACCTGCCTCGTAGGAGTAAAACTTCCTTACGGTTACGCGGGGAAGATAAGCAGATACCTAGACTCAGCGAAGCAGAAGTTCAGCGGGATGAAGTCTCACGACTGTCACGTGCTGATGACGCAGATACTTCCAGTTGCAATCCGTGGGATCATGGACGCGCACGTCCGTGAAACGCTATTTGGCCTATGCAACTTTTTGGACGTCATCTCTTGAAAGTCGGTTGGCATGAGGGAACTCAGAAGGCTATAGGAAGAGATCGTGGTGATACTATGCGTGCTTGAGATGTACTCCCCGCCTGCATTCTTCGACGTTATGGTGCATCTGCTGGTCCATATCGTGGAGGATATCATCCAACTCGGGCCGACATTCCTGCACAGCATGATGCCGTTCGAAAGGATGAATGGTGTCATGAAAGGATACGTTCGCAACATGTCACGTCCAGAGGGAAGCATAGCCAGGGGCTTTCTGACCGAAGAGTGCATCTCCTACTGCACAAATTATCTAGGCATCAAGAACCCCGTTGGTCTGCCCGTCAACAGGCACCTCGGCAGGCTCGCTGGATGGGGTCACCGTGAGGGTCGCCGCGAAATGCATGTCGACTTCGAGGGTCGACTCGCCGACTTTGAAAGAGCAAACCTAGTCGCGCTACAACACATAGACGTGGTCGATCCTTGGGTGGTAGAGCACAAAACCTTTATTGAGAAGACGTACAATGATCGAGGCCAACAGAGGACGGACGGAGATATAATCAAAGAGCACAACTTATGTTTCACGCGTTGGTTCAAGCAGAAGCTTCTGTCGTACCCTTTACATGAGGATTCTTCCGCGGAAGAACAAGTCATATTCGCCTTGTCACAGGGCGCCGAGCACAACCTAATGACGTGTGAGGCGTACGATATCAACGGCTACACATTCTACACCGAGGACAAGGACATGAAGAGAGATGGTTATCAGAACTCGGGGGTAACGATGGAATCCTACACCGGTAATGACAAGGACAGATACTACAGAAGGATCGAGGAGATCTGGCAGCTGAGCTACGCTGGAGAGAAGGTCCCGATGTTCTGTGTCAGATGGGCCAAGAGCGTCATAAAAGATGACCGGTATTTCACCACCATGGTTATACCCGAAGCCAAATCCAGGACCGTAGGCGCGAACGTCACCGCGAAAAATGAGCCATGGGTACTGGCTTCCCAAGTGGACCAATGCTTCTTCATTACCGACCTGTCAAAGCCCAGTCGTGTTGTCGTGAGGAGAGGCAAAAGGAAGATCATTGGAATGGATGGAGTCGCCAATGAGCAAGACTTCAACAAGTACGGCGACCCGAAGATGGAACATGACGACGACGATGAAGTATCAGCATACACCACAAGAAGAAGCAGGACCACCGTACCTAAAGGACGTCCGTTCAAGAGAAGAACTCCATTTACGAAAAATAAGGGCAAGAAGATTGTGAACAGATAGCTAGCTAAGATCGATATTGTTAAAATTGTAGCCTTCATTTCTCGATTGTATTTCATGGGCACTTTTTGAACTCGTGAATATTTTTAAATTTCATGGACACTCGATCTCGATCCCCCTCCATCTCGATCGCTATCCCACCTCGCCAGATCCGGTCCCCCTCGCCGCCGAGCACCCCCCGCACCCTCTCCCCCGCTCCACCGGCCGCCGCCGCCGACCCCCCGCACCCTCCCCGCTCCACCGCCGTCGACGACCCACCGCACCCTCCCCTGCTCCACCGCCGCCGACGACCCACCGCACCCCTCCCCCGCACCCTCCCCGGCCCGCTCCACCGGCCGCCGCCGCCGACCCACCGCACCCTCCCCTGCTCCACCGCCGCCGACGACCCACCGCACCCTCCCCGGCCCGCTCCACCGCCGCCGCCGACCCCCCGCACCCTCCCCGGCCCGCTCCACCGTCACAAATGAATGCAACTAAAATTGCAAAAAAAAACAAATTTGATTATATTTTCAAATAACAAATTTGATGATATTTTCAAATAATAAATTTGATGATATTTTTTCATATTCATAAATATTTTCAAATAACAAATTTGATGATATTTTATAAAAAATTATTACTGTTTTTATAAAAAATTATTACTGTTTCATATTCATATTCATTTTCTAAAAAATATTAGATGCAACAAAAAATAATAATAAAAAAATTTACTTATGGCACCGCATTAGATATAAGTTTTTTAGGGTGGATTAGACATAGGTTAGTACAACTTGGACTAGTGTACTGTGTTGGTATCAGCATCATATAGTGATTAACACAGCACATGCATACCTAGGAACCACTAAACTGGATGAACAAGTACAGAGGTACTGCTGGCCATTGACCTGCTAGTACACAAAGTACAGAGCACATGGCTGCTGATCTAGCTGCAAGATTGTTATATAAGCTATTACATCACCTGCCATCCCATCAAATTATTTCAAAAAGTGTGTATTATTTAAGCAGATGGTGGTGGTGATAGCTGATTAATCAATCTGGTTTTGGCTTTAGCACACATGTGGTGAATGGGTCCAGTTGCAATAGTTAGGTCTGAAACCATTACCAAATTGGGCCAGTTGTGCTGCTACCTAACTGAAGATTGGACCAAGAATTCCTCACATAAGTGCTTTGTAAAACTTGTTCATGTACTGAACTACTAATGCCTTGTGATGCTCTGAATTACATGTGATGCCTCTGAATTACTTGTGATGTCCTTTCTTAATTTTAATGTGCCACGCCAGTTCATTCATCATTTAGGGCTTGATGTATGGAGGCTTTTCTACTTGCTGCTAATACAACATAATATTTGATATGAGCAGGGTGAACAACCTTCAGGTCTCGGGAATCTACTCAAGGCTGCAGACACTTCTTGTCTCACTTCTTTTATCATCGGTATAATATTCATATTAAGGAGTTTCTATAAGTTCATTGTTCTTACCTGCAAATTTAAAATGAAAGCACAATCAATCCATATTAAAGACTTTAGGTTGGTTTTGTTTTGAAGGTTCTTACTAGGGTTCTTCTTGGCTGCAATTCCCTGGTATATTGGTGCTTTTCTTCTATTCTTTGTTGCTTTGGATCACCGGGAGAAGCCTGGATTGATTGCCTGCACAGTTGCTGTAAGTACTCCATTTTCTAAAGCTTATCACATAGTACTAGCATTTTCTTCCGGTGCAAAAGAAAAGGGCTGTTGTTTGTCTTTTGTATAAAATGAACTGAAAACACTTAGATACTTATTAATGTTTCCTTACACGAATACTTCCTATAAAGTTGATTTTATAAAGTTGTGTGATCTTTGTTTCGAGACTGAAAGTGCTTCTATCTAAAAAAAAGAAGCAAAAAATTAAAAGTGCTCATCCTAGTGGCAGGCACAGCTCCTGCCACTTGTGACCATTCCTGCTGGGAGCTTGATGGCATCTTGCCGCACGCCCTTCCCTTTTAATGCTGCTCCTTAGAGATCTACACCACCTTGTATACTATTCAGAGAAATGTATAACACTTATGCATTTCATTCATCTAATTACTGTAACCTGTTCTGCCATTTCAAGCCATATATACTATTCAGAGAAATGTATAACAATGATTGCTGCAGTAGCTCTAGGCAGAGCATGGCATGTTACTACCACAGAGGTACCCAAATATGTAGGTGTAGTTTGTGTTTTTATTTGTTCACACTGTCGCTATATTGCTCAATTAGACAATTAGTGTTTATGAAGAAGAAGAATAAAGCTGCTGCTGTTGCTGTTATGCCTGTATTCACTGCTGCTGCTGTACTTGTGATGATGTTGTACTTGTGATGATGCTACTTGTGATCTTCTGAAATGACCCATTGGGGACTTCATTACGCGGGGATAATGATTTTGCAGGTACCCCAAGAGGCCCTTGAGTTTGCCGAAATGTCGATTAACTTCCGTTCCGGCAAATTCGGGTACTCCATATGTCCTATTTTCAGCAAAGGTCATGCTGAAATTTTCCGTGAATTTTAGCATGACTTTGCTAAAAATAGGACATATGGGGTACTTGCGACTAATGCATGGGCCGGGGTATCTTAGTACTTAATTAAGTAGGATCAACTGCCACTTTATTCTTGCTGCATTAAACCATAGGTGGCAATAGAGCCAAGTGATTAGGCCCAGCTTAGAATTCTCCTTCCCAGCTTAGCTTTTAGGGTGCCTTGGCGTCGACAAACCCTAAATTATAAAACCTTGGCTTTTAGGGTGCCTCGGTTTCGATAAGATAGTAAATGATGAAAGCTGAGGGTTTTAGGGTGCCTCGGCGTCGACAAACCCTAAATGATAAAAGCTTAGCTTTTAGGATGCCTCGGTGTCGACAAACCCTAAATGATGAGACCATGATCTTGTTCCTTGACAATAACCAACTTTTTGACCAAACTTTTTTCCTATTTAGAGCGAAACATGGCCCACAACGATGAGGCCGGCGGTTCGGGCGGCAAGCAATTCTTGGAGCTGTCCCAGGAGCTGGAGGAAGAACCTCACTGCTATGAGGACGCCGCGGAAGACACCGATCCTGACTACAGAACCCCTAGTGGCGCTGGGGATGACACCACTGATGGTGCCGCCGAGGATGCCACCACTGATGATGGCGGCGCACGCACAGATGGCAGCCAACCGAAGAGGCAACGGAAGGACCGGCGCCCGAGCGTGCTCGGCACCGTCAAGGAGGAATTTACTGAAGTGAACTCCGACGGGCATCCAACGGCGCCCAAACAAGTAGTCAAGGGGTACTCGGCTCAGCTCGGGTGCATTCTCCGGAGCACCGTCTCGATCAACACCGAGAACCTAAGGCATAAGGACCGAGGGAATAAAGTTCCCCGCTGACTTTGCAAACACACGCCTCTCAGAGAATAAAGTGAACAGTGCCGCCCTCACGAGGATGAGCATGGCCCTGTCTACTTGGAGAAGCAGGCGAAGGCAATGATTGAAAAAGGTGATAGTTATGAGAAGATCAAGGCAAAATATCCTTTGATCAGCGAAGATGACTACAAGGAGTTCAAGATCAAGTGCGAGAGCAGCACAACCTCCGAATCAAGTCAATGGGGGAAAGAAATGCGGCAGTTGAACTTATGGGTCCACCAACTCGGTCCCGGTGGTTACAGAGTGGCGGAGCCTATATGGGACCAGGAGGACGCGGAGCGTGCCGAGCAAGGCCTACCGTCCCGCTTCGAGAAATTCTGTGACAAGCAGACCAGGAACTTTGTCAGGGCCCGGTAACAAAGGACCTTACCACGGATCCGAAGACCAGGGCGCTTGAGCTTGTTCTGGTAAGGAATACACCCCCGCGTAATTAGCTCCATATGGTTGCATTCTAATTAATGAAGCCAAATTTCTAAATGGTTCACATTCCTTCCGCAGGAGGCTGAAAGCAGTAGCGCGGGGTCGTCTTAGAGCTCCCCTTTTGACACCCCTTTAAATAGGGCGTTGAACATAATGAAAAACAAGGATAAGCTCAGTAAGCCGTCGTCAGCTGGTCGTGTGGCCGGCAAAGGCTTGTCCACAAAATGGTCGTCATACTATACCGCTGGTGGGCGAAAGGAGAAAAAGACCAGCTCGGAAAGCCAGTCGTGCGAGGTTCAAGAACTCAAGGCACAAGTGGCGCGGATTCCGGAGATTGTCCAAGAGCAAGTGCAACAACAACTGGGAACGACACTCACCGCCATGGTGCCTACCTTGATTCAGGGGCTGACGACGTGGATTGCGGGCGGCCAACAGGGGCCTCCCCCGGTTCCCAGCTTCACGGCCAGCAACTCGCACAACGCGCAGGCGGCGCCATTGGTGTCTCCGGCGGAGGCGGTATTCGTGTCTCCGGCGCCGGCACGGGCATTGGAGCTTAATGCACCCGGGTGTACGCTGGCCGGCACCTCGCCAGCAAGCGGCCCGTCCGTCAGTTGCACGCCCGCCGTTGGTGGTGCCTCGACATTAGCCGAGCTCGACGGCAGCACGGTAACTAAGCCTCTCGCCCGATGACTTCATCTCCTTGCCTTTGACTGGGCATCCCTGACGCCCTACATGTTTTCGCAGGGCGCCGCCGACGTTCCTTGCACTCTCCTGCACTTCGTGGGCGGCGAGTTGGTCGATGTCGCCAAGGGCAGAATCGTTCAACCGGGCAACCGCGTGTTCCACGGTAATCCGATGCCACCCACCTTGTATAGGGTTGAACTGGTTCGGGTGCTGCCAGGCTGCGACGAGTTGTTACCTCCGATTCGACCCGCTGGGGCCGGCGAAGATGATGTGATGACCCTCAGCGCCTGCGTAAGCTGGCCCCTGCTTTGGCCAAAGAGCCAGATTCGTTTGGGGGCGGGGGACACCACCCCACAGACAAGACCGCCGGTCGTGCCAGCGCCAAGCCATGGCAAGAACGCCGCAACGCTACCGGACATGCCGGACATCCCTATGGCACAGGATCCGGACATGCATATGGCACAGGATCCGGACGACGACGACGACAATGACGACGGTACATTTACCAACGTCGATAAGTACTTTGCCAAACATGGGTACGGTGACGAGTTCTGTGGGCCTCCTTCTCAAGAACCCAACCCTGAAAAAGACGACCGCGATCTAGCTGGTACGGCGGAGAAACCCAATTGCAAAAGGCGTCGTCTGGCGTTCAGTTCTCAGGAGACACCTCCAGCTGCCTCCTTCACCGAGCCTCAGATAGCTGAGGTGCGAAATATTATCAGCCCCAACACGCTCAAGAAGGCGGTCTGTGAGCAGAACTCGATCCCATTACAGCAGATCAGGAAGAAGAGACGGAAACGAAAGACTAACAAGGGCGCCGGTGCTAGCCAGCCTGCACCGAGTACGATCCGTGCTCAGGACGGGCCACCTTCACCTAAGGATATCTCGAGGAGGGTGCATGTGGCGGGTAGGGCGATGCTACCGACTAATATGCTCAATGCTGCAACCGGTGCTATGCGGAGTCTGCATGACAGTGTTCTTTCTTTGCAGAAGCGGCGTCTCAGAGAGAATGATGTGGCATACCCGGTTTTCCTGGCCAAGGTGCCAGAGGGCAAGGGCTTTGTGGATAGCGCCGTCGGGGGTACGATCGTCCTGCAGTTTGATGACATCTTTGCTATGTTTAACCTTCATCCGCTGCACTACACCTTCGTTCGGCTGTTTTCGCTGAGTATGGAGATGCGGATCATTAGAGACAAGACCCCGACATTGTGATAGTCGACCCCTTCTACATGTGTGCCAAGATCTTGGGCAGCGCTGGGGACCGGCAAGTTGCGAGTTCACACCTCGAAGGTGTCATTCTGGCAAACCCAGATAAGGATAACTTCCTCGTGCCTTACTTTTCCGAGTAAGTCATCCCCTAACCGCCCCGTAACATATGATTTCTTAGATTTCGATCGTTCTTTTTTTTTCTAACATTCCGTGTTATGTGCAGTGACACACATTGCACACTCATCCTCTAGCCCGAAATATTCCATGGCCACGTATTTCGACCCGGACCGTGACTCCAAGATAGACCACAAATATCAAGAAAGTTCTTGATGATGCTCTCCCCGGCTACGCCGCATCTGGAGGCACCTTTAAGAGGCCAGCTCGTAGGTACGGCAGGCACGTGTTCACCCACAATACGACATTCCCCTGCGTCAAGCAGCCACCTGGCGGTCAGAAGGATGCCTACTACGCCCTCCATCACATGCGGGCGATCGTACGGGACCATAATCACCTTCTGCTACCAAATAATCTCAAAGATTGGGCTGCAAGCTTGGCGGCAATCTAGGACGCGGACATCCGACAAGAATTCTTTCGCATCCAGTCAGAGTTTGCAGAAATCATCCATCAAGATGTCCTTCGTACCTCGGGGCAGTTCTACCTCAAATATCAACCGTCCAACAGTGAGATAGACACAACGTTACAAATGCAGGCTGACAACGCCCGCAACTTCATGACCATCACGAAAGACGGCGGCTTCATCCACGCTCCGGTCCCATGAGTCGAGTCGAAAGTAGTGATGCTATGTGTAGTTCTGAAACATCGATTAGCTCATGTTGTAATTAAACTTTAATGAACTTGTATGTCTCTTTGGTTTGGACAGTCGTTCAACTTAGATGTAATCGATGCTATTTATTAGTAGGACCATGAATCGTGCTATTAATGTCTTGCTTTTCTCTTCCGATCCTTTTGTTGCATACTTATATATTGCTTATGTATTGTCTGTTGTTTGGCTAGTGCATAGAGATGCCGTCGTATGTCGTGTACAAGGGTAAGGTTCCCGGAGTCTACGACGACTGGAAGGAGTGTCGGAGACAGGTTCACTGTTTCAGCGGTAACAGTTACAAAGGGTACACCACTAGGGCGGAGGCGGAATCTAGATACGCGTGCTATCTAGCGGGAGAGAGGAGGGAGCGTTGGAGGAACCGGATGAAGACCAGTTTCATCGCGATGATGCTCATCGTGATGACCGCAGCTCTCTTCTATGTGATGGTAGTTTAGATGATCGATATCGACTTGTAATGTGAAGACAAACTCGCTACTCGCGGTCTTGAGACTTGTAATGTTCTATCTTTGTTCGGTCTTTTGAATTCGGAGACTAATATGATGAATTGTATTCGGAGACTAATCTTCTATTGTATTCGATGAATCTGCTGTTGCTGTGTGGTGTTGTCTATATTCTGTCCAATAATATATTTTGTAACCTGTGCAAATATCAGAAAAGAAAAAAATACCTAATATTCATACTAATGGCGCATCACCCCAACAGGCGCCAGGATACTAATGGCGCATCACCCCACAGTGCGCCATTAGTATGGCAAAGCACATGTGTAAATATCGCCCCCTGGGAGGCACACTAATGGCGCACGTTGGTCTATACTAATGGCGCACGACGTGATGCGCCATTAGTATACCAGATACTAATGGCGCACCAGTGGTGCGCCATTAGTATTTAATACTAGTGGCGTGGTACTAGTGGCGCACCAGTAGTGCGCCATTAGTAGGCAAAACTGGTGCGCCACTAGTAGGCCTTTTCCTAGTAGTGTTTGTTTTGCTTTCTACTGCGTTCCCAATAGTTTCTTCCGCAGAACCAAATTTATCATTGGGAGCAGTAACACGACTAGATTCTGGGAGGATACTTCGTTAGGGGAGATGCCACTAGCCACCACTACAAAAAAATACACTTCCGTGATGATACGTGTTTGTCATAGTAGGTCACGTTTTCTGTCATGCATGTACATCCATGACAAATTTATGACAAAATCAAGATAGTCATACCTGTCCTGCCGTAGAAATGTTCCATGACATTACCAAAATTATCATCACGGAAGTGTCCACTTCCATGAGGATAAATCGCGCGTCACAGAAGTGCTTTCGTCAAGGGTGACCGACACGTGGCATCCTCCGTAACGGAACGCCGTTAAGCTATCGGGTCCGGTTTTGGATCCGGTAACCCGTTAACAGCCCCAACCAATGGGGATTTTCCACGTGTAAAATCATCATTGGCTGGAGGAAACACGTGTCGGCTCACTGTTGGGACAGATGCCATCCACTCGTTGGACCCAAAGCGCCTATGATACGTCGACACGTGGCACGGCCCAACAAAGGCCCATATAGGTTAAAAAGGCCGGCCCTGTCAAAGGCCGTAGTACTTACTCAGGTACTAGTGGGCCAGCCCAATAACGACCTGCTTAATAAAGGCCCATTTACGCCCCGAAGCCAGATCTGGCCCGTTAATTGTTCGTCGAATATTTGGGCCCATTTACGGCCCAAAGCCAGATCCGGTCCATTAATTGTTCGCCGAATATTTGGGCCCAATTACAGCCCAGTGACTTTCGGCATGTTAGAGGCCCGATGTAGACATGGGCCCATTTCAGCCCGGTGTGAGTTTCGGCCTGGGAATGGCCCGTGCTTCCCATGGGCCATATATGGTCCGACAGGACATCGGGCCCACTAATGGCCCATGATAAAGGTGGCAACAGTTAAGCCCAACGTGACTTTGGGCCTGTTAAAGGCCTGCCGCATAATTCGGGACGTTGATGTCTGTACTAAGCTTTCGGCCTCTTAAAGGCCCATGATATTAGTGGGCCAACTAAGGCCCGAGATATGTTTCGGCCTGGTAACTGCCCGTGATATAACTGGGCTCAAAAAGGCCCGGTCTACATTTCAGCCTGCTGAAGGCCCGTCGACGACTAGTGAAAATTGAGGCCCAATATGCATTTCGGCCTGCTAAAGGCCCATGGTTTCATCTGGGCCATAACAGGCCAGTACAATATTCAGCCTCTTAATGGCCTAACGCTACCTGGGCCAAACTAAGTGCTGGGTCCACAAAAGGCCCAACTAAAATATAGGCCGGTGTAACTTCTGGGCCTCGCACAAATTGTGAAGGCCCCAATGATTCGGGCCCAAGAAAGATGCAGGCCGGCCCAATGGTGGCCCGCTAAACACCAGGTCCGTTAGAGGCGAATGTTTCGGCCCAGTCGACTACATCTGATTTTTTTCAGATAGCGAATGATGGCAGTAACTAGTAGGAATTAAGAACAAACCTACTCTATACAATAAAGAAATTACGGCATAGTAACTAAGAATAAACCTACACTATACAATAAAGGATTTATGGTATATTACATCCACTGGGCATCGAAGTTCGCCACCAGTGATCATAACGCGCAACGAAGAAGCAGATTACAAAACCTGGGCACCATTGCAGCGTAAAAAAATAATACTGAACCGAGACCACTTCCAAGACAGTTCAAGAAAGGTTAGCCTTGCACGGGAACTGCTGCGCAAGCTGCTGAGCAAGGCTGTGAGACCGGCCTAGCATGTCGGTCATAGCTTCCATGTGTAGCTGTTTAGCGATGAGGTTCTCATTGGTGTTCTCCGCAATCTTTCTTAGAGATAGGACTTCAAGTCGAAGTTGAGTTGCAGAATGACTTTCTGCTAGAACTTGGGACTGAAGAAGTCGAACTGATTCAGACAATGAATTCTGTGAGCTTGTCTGACTGCTAGTCTCAAGTAACTTGAACACTGCATCAAGACAAGACTTTGGGGTTGTCTCGCTATCTTCAAGATGTTTTGCCTTCTTTGCTGCAATATATGTTGGGTTTGTCTCACAGCCTTCAGCAGACTTGTGCATGCCATCAGGCATATCACCCTGAAACAAACAAGAGAGATGACAGGTTTTGCACGTGTATAAACAAAGATGATAACTGTGCTGTCAATTCCATCCAATTTCAAATTAGAAAATAAAGAGTAAGTTCGAAATATCAATAGCATAATTTGACATTGTTCATAATGCGGGGAGCTTCACCACACTACTGGATTACCATGTCAACATAACAAGCATAGATGAAGGGCAAAGAAAATCATTGTATCTATTTTGGTTAATGTGCATGGCATGTTGTTCATATCATCAGCCACATCAGTAAGATAAAATAGGAGATGACAAGGTGCAAACGTGGGCTGCTTCACCACACACTGGATTATAGATCCACAAAAACAAGCATACATATAGGGAGTATTGAGTACTGTGCATGGTATGAATAAGGAATTTGGTTTTACAAGTAAAACTTAGAACTTACGATTCTTGCGAACTTTCATTTTGGTAGAAACAGCAAACTAAACAGCAGTAAACGATAGGGAGCATGAGCAAATTAAACAGCAGTTGAGGATAAAGGCTTTAGAAGGACTGACTTACATTAACAGTTATATAATGCCCTTCTCCATGTCAAGGGAAGGATAACTCAAGAATTTCAGCACAGAATCTTCTTCATAAGCATTGCCTGTACTTTACATTTTGTAGAGAGTAATTATAGATATGATAATACTAGAAGGGATAGACGACAATGAAGATAAGATGCAGATTGATGCTACATAATCAACTACCAATCCCTGGAAGTACAAGCATTACAGGACAAAATGTACTGACAAGAGCAATGAGCTACACTTCTGCACTGGCATTGTCTGTGTATTCTACTTTTTGGTAAGATTAAATATAGATATGATCTTTTTTAGTAAATGGTGGGCGAGGGAGATAAGATGCAGAATGCTACACAATGAACCAATCCCTCTTCCCATAATACAAGAGTGTTTTGAACACTGGTGTACTGTACAAAACGTTCTTATATTATGGGACGGAGGGAGTAGCTGTTAATGTAAGTACAGATAGACGACGTTCAGTCCTTACAAGAGGACTGCAGAGCTAAACCTCTTCAAAAGCATTGGGTTGATTCTAAATTTATGTAAGAGTCCATACAGATCTTATAATGTCCACCAAATGGACGATAACGAGGCTAACATGTCCAGTGATGCTACATAATCAAACAGCTATGAAAGTAAGTATGGTCATACAGGGCAAGAGGTACTCACAAGGGCAATGCAGTGTGCAGTATAGTTGCGAGATTCTGTGGTCCCTTGAGAATGAATGTTCTTCTTCTAATAGTTTTCGTACAAGTGGGACGTTAAGGCAAATGCAGAAATGTAGTTCAAATTCTGATGTGATATCATAGATAGTACCTTACGCTGCAGCCGAGACCAATGTGTAACAAGATTATTCCAGTCACCGTCGGATAAATGTAGCACCGGAGACTTTACAGAAATTTCATTTAGAGGCTTGCCATCGAAGTGCGCTTGCCTCAGATAGGAACGATACTTCATCAACGAGTGCTTGAAAAGCGCAACCAACCCTTGCTCGTCTTCACAATCCAGTTTGGTCCTTGATACGTCCATTTTGCATCATGCTTTCATATCGATATTTGTTGCATTATGGGCTGTTATTACACATTATGTCACAATACTTATGCCTATTCTCTCTTATTTTACAAGGTTTACATAAGGAGGGAGAATACCGGCAGCTGGAATTCTGGGCTGGAAAAGGAGCAAATATTAGAGACCTATTCTGCACAACTCCAAAAGTCCTGAAACTCCACGAAAGTTATTTTTGGAAATAATAAAAAATACTGGAAGAAGAATCTACGTCAGGGGGGCCTCCACTTGTCCACGAGGGTGGGGGCGCGACCTACCCCCCTGGGCGCGCCCCCTGCCTCGTGGGCCCCCTGTTGGCCCTCCGATGCCCATCTTCTGGTATATGAAGTCTTTCGTCCGAAGAAAAATCATAAGCAAGCTTTCGGGACGAGACTCCGCCGCCACGAGGCGGAACCTTGGCGGGACCAATCTAGGGCTCCGGCAGAGCTGTTCAGTCGGGGACACTTCCTTCCGGGAGGGGGAAATCATCGCCATCGTCATCACCAACGCTCCTCTCGTCGGGAGAGGGCAATCTCCATCAACATCTTCACCAGCACCATCTCCTCTCAAACCCTAGTTCATATCTTGTATCCAATCCTTGTCCCTATGTCCGGGATTGGTACCTGTAGGTTGCTAGTAGTGTTGATTACTCCTTGTAGTTGATGCTAGTTGGTTTATTCGGTGGAAGATCATATGTTCAGATCATTTATGCATATTAATACCCCTCTGATTATGAACATGAATATGCTTTGTGAGTAGTTACGTTTGTTCCTGAGGACATGGGAGAAGTCTTGCTATTAGTAGTCATGTGAATTTGGTTTTCGTTCGATATTTTGATGAGATGTATGTTGTCTATCCTCTAGTGGTGTTATGTGAACGTCGACTACATAACACTTCACCATTATTTGGGCCTAGAGGAAGGCATTGGGAAGTAATAAGTAGATGATGGGTTGCTAGAGTGACAGAAGCTTAAACCCTAGTTTATGCGTTGCTTCGTAAGGGGCTGATTTGGATCCATATATTTCATGCTATGGTTAGGTTTACCTTAATACTTTTGTTGTAGTTGCGGATGCTTGCAATAGAGGTTAATCATAAGTGGGATGCTTGTCCAAGTAAGGGCAGAACCCAAGCACTGGTCCACCCACATATCAAATTATCAAAGTACCGAGCGCGAACCATATGAACGTGATGAAAACTAGCTTGACGATAATTCCCATATGTCCTCGGGAGCGCTTTTCACTATATAAGAGTTTGTCCAGGCTTGTCCTTTGCTACAAAAAGGATTGGGCCACCTTGCTGCACTTTATTTACTTTTGTTACTTGTTGCTCGTTACAATTGATCTTATCACAAAACTATCTATTACCTATAATTTCAGTGATTGCAGAGAATGCCTTGCTGAAAACCGCTTATCATTTCCTTATGCTCCTCGTTGGGTTCGACACTCTTACTTATCGAAAGGACTACGATAGATCCCCTATACTTGTGGGTCATCAAGACTCTTTTCTGGCGCCGTTGCCGGGGAGTGAAGCGCCTTTGGTAGGTGGAATCTGGTAAGGAAAAATTTATATAGTGTGCTGAAATTTACTGTCACTTGTTACTATGGAAAGTAAGAGCATAATTGGTTTGATGCCAACAATTGGCATTGCCAATATTTGTCAATCCAACATTTGGCAAAATCAAAAGTTGCCAAATGTTGGCAACTTTTTGTGAGGTTGAGAAAAAAGTTGGTAGCCATCCAATCACTAGCCAACATTTGGTATTTGCCAAGTATTGGCATGCCAACTTTTGGCATCGAACCAATCATGCTCTAATCCTCTGAGGGGCTTGTTCGGGGTATCTTCACCTCAACCAGTATTGCAAAGAGTTGCTCCTCAACCTACTGAACCTACGGAAAATGAAAATGTCTACTTTGAAATTCCTTCGGGTATGTTAGAAAAACTGCTAGCTAATCCTTTTGCAGGAGATGGAACAATGCATCCTGATGAGCACCTAATCTATGTGGATGAAGTTTGTGGATTATTTAAGCTTGCAGGTATACCCGATGATGTTATTAAGGTCTTCCCTTTATCTTTGAAGGGAGATGCATTGACATGGTATAGGCTATGTGATGATACGGGGTCATGGAACTACGATTGAAATTGGAATTTCATCAGAAGTTTTGTCCTATGCATCTTGTTCATCGTGATCGTAATTATATATATAATTTTTGGCCTCACGAAGGAGAAAGCATCGCTCAAGCTTGGGGGAGGCTTAAATCAATGTTATATTCATGCCCCAATCATGAGCTCCCAAGAGAAATAATTATTCAAAGTTTTTATGCTCGGCTTTCTGCTAACAATCGCACCATGCTCGATATTTCTTGTGCTGGCTCTTTTATGATGAAGACTATTGAATTCAAATGGGATTTATTGGATAGAATTAAATGCAACTCTGAAGATTGGGATCTCAACGAAGGTAAGGAGTCAGGTATGACACCTAAGTTTGATTGTGTTAAATCTTTTATGGATACCGATGTTTTCCGTAAGTTTAGCACTAAATATGGACTTGACTCTGAGATAGTAGCTTCTTTCTGTGAATCTTTTGCTGCTTATGTTGATCTCCCTAAGGAGAAGTGTTTTAAATATCATCCTCCGATAGAAGTAAAAGTAGCTGCACCTATTAAAGTTGAAGAAAAGACTATCACTTATAATGATCCTATTGTTCCTACTTCTTATGTTGAGAAACCACCTTTCCCTGTTAGGATAAAGGATCATGCTAAAGCTTCAACTGTGGTCCGTAAAAGCAATATTAGAACTTATACACCTCCTGAGCAAATTAAAGTTGAACCTAATATTGCTATTGTTAAAGATCTCTTGTCTGATAATATTGATGGGCATGTTATTCATTTCCGTGATGAAACTGCTAGAATTGCCAAACCTTGTGCTAAAGATAAACAAAGACCTGTGGTGGGCATGCCTGTTATTTCTGTTAAAATAGGAGATCATTATTATCATGGCTTATGTGATATGGGTGCTAGTGCTAGTGCAATACCTATTGACTTATACAAAGAAATTAAGCATGATATTGCACCTGCTGAGTTAGAAGATATTGATGTTACAATTAAACTTGCCAATAGAGATACTATTTCACCAATGGGAATTGTTAGATATGTTGAAGTCTTGTGTGGGAAAACTAAATATCCTGCTGATTTTCTTGTTCTATGTTGCCCACAAGATAGCTTTTGTCCCATTATATTTGGTAGACCCTTCTTGAACACTGTTAATGCTAGGATAGACTGTGAAAAGGATGTTGTTACTATAGGTTTGGGTGATATGTCTCATGAGTTTAATTTCTCTAAATTTCGTAGACAACACCGTGGAGAAGAATTTCCTAGTAAGGATGAAATTATTGGTCTTGCTTCTATTGCCGTACCTCCTAGTGATCCTTTAGAACAATATTTGCTAGACCATGAAAATGATATGTTTATGAATGAAAGAAGGGAAATAGATGAAGTATTCTTTAAACAGGAACCTATCCTGAAACACAATTTTCGTGTTGAAATCCTAGGGGATCGTCCCCCACCCAAGGGTGATCCCGTGTTTGAGCTTAAACCGTTACCTGATACTCTTAAATATGCTTATCTTGATGGGAAAAAGATATATCCTGTTATTATCAGTGCTAACCTTTCAGGGCATGAAGAAGAGAGATTATTGAAAACTCTGAAGAAGCACCGTGCTGCTATTGGATATACTCTTGATGATCTTCTGGGCATTAGTCCCACTCTATGTCAACATAAAATAAATTTGGAGAAAGATGCCAAACCAGTTCGTGATCATCAACGATTGGTGAATCCTAAGATGAAAGAAGTGGTAAGAAAGGAAATACTAAAGATCCTTGAGGCAAGTATAATTTATCCCATTGCTGATAGTCAGTGGGTAAGTCCTGTCCATTGTGTTCCTAAGAAAGGAGGTATTACTGTCGTTCCTAATGATAAAGATGAATTGATTCCGCAAAGAATTATTACAGGTTATAGGATGGTAATTGATTTCCGCAAACAAAATAAAGCTACTAAAAAGGATCCTTACCCCTTACCTTTTATCGATCAAATGCTAGAAAGATTATCTAAACATACACATTTTTGCTTTCTAGATGGTTATTCTGTTTTCTCTCAAATACCTGTGTCTGCTGATGATCAATCAAAGACCACTTTCACTTGTCCTTTCTGTATTTTTGCTTATAGACGTATGCCTTTTGGTTTATGTAATGCACCTGCTACCTTTCAAAGATGCATGATGTCTATATTCTCTGACTTTTGTGAAAAGATTTGTGAGGTTTTCATGGACGACTTCTCCGTCTATGGATCCACTTTTGATGATTGCTTGAGCAACCTTGATCGAGTTCTGCAGAGATGTGAAGAAACTAATCTTTTCTTGAATTGGGAAAAGTGCCACTTTATGGTTAATGAAGGTATTGTCTTGGGGCATAAAGTTTCTGAAAGAGGTATTGAGGTTGATAAAGCCAAGGTTGATGCTATTGAAAAGATGCCATGTCCCAAGGACATCAAAGGTATAAGAAGTTTCCTTGGTCACGCCAGTTTTTATAGGAGGTTCATTAAGGACTTCTCAAAAATTTCTCGGCCTCTGACTAATTTATTGCAAAAAGATATACCATTTGTCTTTGATGATGATTGTGTAGAAGCATTTGAAATACTTAAGAAAGCATTGATCTCTGCACCCATTGTTCAGCTACCTGATTGGAATTTACCCTTTGAAATTATGTGTGATGCTAGTGATTATTCTGTAGGTGCTGTTCTAGGGCAAAGAGTTGATAAGAAATTAAATGTTATTCAATATGCTAGTAAAACTCTAGACAATGCTCAGAGAAATTATGCTACTACCGAAAAAGAATTCTTAGCAGTTGTATTTGCTTGTGATAAGTTCAGACCTTATATTGTTGATTCTAAAGTAACTATTCACACTGATCATGCCGCTATTATGGAAAAGAAAGATGCTAAACCTAGAATTATTAGATGGGTTCTCTTGCTACAAGAATTTGATTTGCATATTGTTGATAGAAAGGGAGTTGAGAACCCTGTTGCAGACAACTTGTCTAGGTTAGAAAATGTTCTTGATGACCCACTACCTATTGATGATAGCTTTCCTGATGAGCAATTCAATGTCATAAATACTTCTCGTACTGCTCCATGGTATGCTGATTATGCTAATTACATCGTTGCTAAATTCATACCACCTAGTTTCACATACCAACAAAAGAAAAAGTTTTTCTGTGATTTGAGACATTACTTCTGGGATGACCCACATCTTTATAAAGAAGGAGTAGATGGTGTTATTAGACGTTGTGTACATGAGCATGAACATGAACAGATCCTACGCAAGTGTCACTCCGAGGCTTATGGAGGACACCACGCTGGAGACAGAACTTCACATAAGGTATTGCAATCCGGTTTTTATTGGCCTACTCTCTTCAAGGATGCCCGTAAGTTTGTTTTATCTTGTGATGAATGTCAAATAATTGGTAATATTAGTAGACGTCAAGAAATGCCTATGAATAATTCACTTGCTATTGAACCATTTGATGTTTGGGGCTTTGATTATATGGGACCTTTTCCTGCCTCTAATGGATACACACATATTTTAGTTGCTGTTGATTACATTACTAAGTGGGTAGAAGCTATTCCAACTAGTAGTCCCTAGATATCTAATGACACTTCTATTAAAATGCTTAAAGAAGTTATTTTTCCGAGGTTTGGAGTCCCTAGATATCTAATGACTGATGGTGGTTCACATTTTATTCAAGCACTATATGTGGAATAGAATGGTGGTTGTGGAGAAGACAAAAAGGAGAAGATAGTCTCAGATCAACTAGGCGTATCAACGGGCTATGGAGATGCCCATCAATAGATATCAATGTGAGTGAGTAGGGATTGCCATGCAACGGATGCACTAGAGTTATAAGTATATGAAAGCTCAACAAAAGAAACTAAGTGGGTGTGCATCCAACTCGCTGGCTCACGAAGACCTAGGGCATTTTTGAGGAAGCCCATCATTGGAATATACAAGCCAAGTTCTATAATGAAAAATTCCCACTAGTATATGAAAGTGATATCATAGGAGACTCTCTATCATGAAGATCATGGTGCTACTTTGAAGCACAAGTGTGGTAAAAGGATAGTAACATTGTCCCTTCTCTCTTTTTCTCTCATCATTTTTTTTGGGCCTTTTCTTCCTCTTTTTTTATGGCCTCCTTTTTTCGTCCGGAGTCTCATCCCGACTTGTGGGGGAATCATAGTCTCCATCATCCTTTCCTCACTTGGGACAATGCTCTAAAAATGATGATCATCGCACTTTTATTTTCTTACAACTCAACAATTACAACTCGAAACTTAGAACAAAATATGACTCTATATGAATGCCTCCGGCGGTGTACCGGGATATGCAATGAATCAAGAGTGACATGTATGAAAGAATTATGAACGGTGGCTTTGCCACAAATACAATGTCAACTACATGATCATGCAAAGCAATATGACAATGATGGAGCGTGTCATAGTAAACGGAACGGTGGTATGTTGCATGGAAATATATCACGGAATGGCTATGGAAATGCCATGATAGGTAGGTATGGTGGCTGTTTTGAGGAAGGTATATGGTGGGTGTATGATACCGGCGAAAAGTGCGCGGTATTAGAGAGGCTAGAAATGGTGGAAGGAGGAAAAGTGCATATAATCCATGGACTCAACATTAGTCATAAAGAACTCATATAATTATTGCAAAAATCTACAAGTTATCAAAGCAAAGTATTACGCGCATGCTCCTAGGGGGATAGATTGGTTGGAAAAGACCATCGCTCGTCCCCGACCGCCACTCATACGGAAGACAATCAATAAATAAATCATGCTCTGACTTCATCACATAACGGTTCACCATACGTGCATGCTACGGGAATCACAAACTTTAACACAAGTATTTCTCTAATTCACAACTACTCAACTAGCATAACTCTAATATCACCATCTTCATATCTCAAAACAATTATCAAGCATCAAACTTATCATAGTATTCAACACACTCATAAGAAAGTTTTTACTATTTCTTGAATACCTAGCATATTAGGATTATTTAAGAAAATTACCATGCTATTTAAGACTCTCAAAATAATCTAAGTGAAGCATGAGAGATCAATAGTTTCTATAAAACAAATCCACCACCGTGATCTAAAAGATATAAGTGAAGTACTAGAGCAAAAACTATATAACTCAAAAGATATAAGTGAAGCACATAGAGTATTCTAATAATTTCCGAATCATGTGTGTCTCTCTCAAAAGGTGTGTACAGCAAGGGTGATTGTGGTAAAATAAAAAGCAAAGACTCAAATCATACAAGACGCTCCAAGAAAAATACATATCATGTGGTGAATAAAAATATAGCTCCAAGTAAAGTTACCGATGGAAGTAGACGAAAGAGGGTATTCCTTCCGGGGCATCCCCAAGCTTTGGATTTTTGGTGTCCTTAGATTATCTTGGGGGTGCCATGGGCATCCCCAAGCTTAGGCTCTTGCCACTCCTTGTTCCATAATCAATCAAATCTTTCACCCAAAACTTGAAAACTTCATAACACAAAACTCAGCAGAAAATCTCGTGAGCTCCGTTAGCGAAAGAAAACAAAACACCACTTCAAGGTACTGTAATGAACTCATTCTTTATTTATATTGGTGTTAACCTACTGTATTCCAACTTCTCTATCGTTTATAAACTCTTTTACTAGCCATAGATTCATCAAAATAAGCAAACAACACACGAAAAACAGAATCTGTCAAAAACAGAACAGTCTGTAGTAATCTGTAACTAACGCAAACTTCTAGAACTCCAAAACATCAGCCAAAATAGGACGACCTAGAAAATTTGTTTATTGATCAGCAGCAATTGGAATCAATATTTTATCACGTTCTGGTGATTTTTAACAATTGTTTTCGTGAACAGAAAGTTTCTGGAAATTACAGCAAGATCAAATAACTATCATCCAAGAAGATCCTATAGGTTTAACTTGGCACAAACACTAATTAAAACATAAAAACACATGCAACCAGAGGCTAGATCAAATATTTATTCCTAAACAGAAGCAAAAGCAAAAAAACTAAAAATAAAATTGGGTTGCCTCCCAACAAGCGCTATCGTTTAACGCCCCTAGCTAGGCATAATAGCAAGGATAGATCTAGGTATTGCCATCTTTGGTAGGCAATCCATAAGTGGCTCTCATGATAGATTCATATGGTAATTTTATTTTATTCCTAGGGAAGTGTTCCATGCCTTTCTTTAATGGAAATTGGAATCTAATATTCCTTTCCTTCATATCAATAATTGCACCAATCGTTCTAAGGAAAGGTCTACCAAGAATAATAGGACATGAAGGATTGCAATCTATATCAAGAACGATAAAATCTACAGGCACAAAGTTCCTATTTGCAACAATAAGAACATAATTAATTCTTCCCATAGGTTTCTTAATGGTGGAATCCGCAAGGTGCAAGTTTAAAGAGCAATCATCAAAATCACGGAAACCTAGCAAATCACACAAAGTTTTTGGAATCGTGGAAACACTAGCACCCAAATCACACAAAGCATAGCATTCATGATCTTTAATCTTAATTTTAATAGTAGGTTCCCACTCATCATAAAGTTTTCTAGGGATAGAAACTTCCAACTCAAGCTTTTCTTCATAAGATTGCATCAAAGCATCAACGATATGTTTGGTAAAAGCTTTATTTTGACTATAAGCATGAGGAGAATTTAGCACGGATTGCAACAAGGAAATACAATCTATCAAAGATCAATTATCATAATTAAATTCCTTGAAATCAAAAATAGTGGGTCCATTAACATCTAAGGTTTTGATTTCTTCGATCCCACTTTTATCAATTTTAGCATCAAGATCTAAAAACTCCAAATTTTTGGAACGCCTTCTAGGTAAAGGTGGATCATATTCAGTCCCATCATTATCAAAATCCATATTGCAAAACAAGGATTTAATATGGGACACATCAATAACTTTTAGATCTTCATCTTTATTTTCATAGAAATTTGAAGAACACGCTTTCATAAAGCAATCTTTCTTAGCACGCATCCTAGCGGTTCTTTCCTTGCACTCATCAATGGAAATTATCATGTCTTTGAGAGACTCATTGATATCAGGCTTAGGAGGAATAGGTCTCAGTTTCAAAGAATCAACATCAAGAGAAATTCTATCAACGTTCCTAGCCAATTCATCAACTTTAAGCAATTTTTCTTCAAGCAAAGCATTGAAATTCTTTTGCGAATTCATAAATTCCTTAACACTAGTCTCAAATTCAGAGGGCATCTTATTAAAGTTTCCATAAGAATTGTTGTAGGAATTACCATAATTATTAGAGGAATTACTAGGATAAGGCCTAGGATTAAAGTTTCCCCTATACGCGTTGTTACCAAAATTATTCCTACCAACAAAATTCACATCCATAGATTCATTATTATTCTCAATCAAAGTAGACAAAGGCATATCATTGGGATGAGAAGAAACACTCTTAGTAGCAAATAATTTCATAAGTTCATCCATCTTTCCACTCAAAACATTAATTTCTTCTATCGCATGCACTTTTTTATTAGTAGATCTTTCAGTGTGCCATTGAGAATAATTAACCATAATATTATCTATGAGTTTAGTAGCTTCTCCTAAAGTGATTTCCATAAAAGTGCCTCCCACGGCCGAATCTAAAAGATTTCTAGAAGCAAAATTCAATCCGGCATAAAGATTTTGTATAATCATCCACAAATTCAAACCATGTGTAGGGCAATTACGTATCATTAATTTCATCTTCTCCCAAGCTTGTGCAACATGTTCATGATCAAGTTGCTTAAAATTCATAATATCGTTTCTAAGAGAGATAATCTTAGCGGGAGGAAAATACTTAGAGATAAAAGCATCTTTTCACTTATTCCAAGAATCAATACTATTTTTAGGCAAAGACGAAAACCAAGTTTTAGCACGATCTCTAAGCGAAAAAGGAAATAGCTTCAGTTTAACAATATCATTATCAACATCTTTCTTCTTTTGCATATCACACAAATCAAGGAAGCTATTTAGATGAGTAGCGGCATCTTCTCTAGGAAGGCCGGCGAATTGATCTTTCATGACAAGATTCAACAAAGCAGCATTGTTTTCACAAGATTCAGTATCGGTAAGAGGAGCAATCGGAGTGCTAAGGAAGTCATTATTGTTGGTATTGGTAAAGTCACATAATTTGGTATTATCTTGAGCCATCGTGACAAGCAAGCAATCCAACAAACGAGCAAACAAGAGACGGGCAAAAGGAGGCAAAGGAAAAAGAGAGGGCGAATAAAACGGCAAGGGTGAAGTGGGGGAGAGGAAAACGAGAGGCAAATGGCAAACAATGTAATGCAGGAGATAAGGGTTTGTGATGGGTACTTGGTATGTTGACTTTTGCGTAGACCTCCCCGGCAACGGTGCCAGAAATCCTTCTTGCTACCTCTTGAGCACTGCGTTGGTTTTCCCTTGAAGAGGAAAGGGTGATGCAGCAAAGTAGCATAAGTATTTCCCTCAGTTTTTGAGAACCAAGGTATCAATCTAGTAGGAGGCTACGCGCGAGTCCCTCGCACCTACACAAAATAAATAAATCCTCGCAACCAACACGATAAGGGGTTGTCAATCCCTACATGGTCACTTACGAGAGTGAGATCTGATAGATATGATAGGATAATATTTTTGGTATTTTTATGATAAAGATGCAAAGTAAAATAAAAGCAAAGTAAAAAAGCAACGGAAATAACTAAGTGTTGGAAGATTAATCTGATGAAGATAGACCCGGGGGCCATAGGTTTCACTAGTGGCTTCTCTCAAGAGCACAAGTATTTTACGGTGGGTGAACAAATTACTGTTGAGCAATTGACAGAATTGAGCATAGTTATGAGAATATCTAGGTATGATCATGTATATAGGCATAACGTCCGAGACAAGTAGACCGACTCCTGCCTACATCTACTACTATTACTCCACACATCGACCGCTATCCAGCATGCATCTAGAGTATTAAGTTCATAAGAACAGAGTAACGCCTTAAGCAAGATGGCATGATGTAGAGGGATAAATTCATGCAATATGATAGAAACCCCATCTTGTTATCCTCGATGGCAACAATACAATACGTGCCTTGCTGCCCCTACTATCACTGGTAAAGGACACCGCAAGATTGAACTCAAAACTAAGCACTTCTCCCATTGCAAGAAAGATCAATCTAGTAGGCCAAACCAAACTGATAATTCGAAGTGACTTGCAAAGATAACCAATCATACATAAAAGAATTCAGAAGATTCAAATATTGTTCATAGATAAACTTGATCATAAACCCACAATTCATCGGTCTCAACAAACACATCGCAAAAGAAGATTACATCGAATAGATCTCCACGAGAGAGGGGGAGAACATTGTATTGAGATCCAAAAAGAGAGAAGAAGCCATCTAGCTACTAACTATGGACCCGAAGGTGTGAGGTAAACTACTCACACTTCATCGGAGAGGCTATGGTGTTGATGTAGAAGCCCTCCGTGATCGATGCCCCCTCCGGCAGAGCTTCGGAATAGGCCCCAAGATGGGATCTCGTGGGTACAGAAGGTTGCGGCGGTGGAATTAGGATTTTGGCTCCGTATCTGATCGTTTGGGGGTACGTAGGTATATATAGGAGGAAGAAATACGTCGGTGGAGCAACAGGGGGCCCACGAGGGTGGAGGGCGCGCCCTGGGGGGGTAGGCGTGCCCCCCTACCTCGTGGCTTCCCTGTTGGTTGCTTGACGTAGGGTCCAAGTCTCCTGGATCATGTTCGTTCCGAAAATCACGTTCCCGAAGGTTTCATTCCGTTTGGACTCCGTTTGATATTCTTTTTCTGCGAAACTCTGAAATAGGCAAAAAAAACAGCAATTCTGGGCTGGGCCTCCGGTTAATAGGTTAGTCCCAAAAATAATATGAAAGTGAATAATAAAGCCCAATAATGTCCAAAACAGAAGATAATATAGCATGGAGCAATCAAAAATTATAGATACGTTGGAGACGTATCAGTGTCCTCCGCCGACTCGACGACGAGGATGCGCGATAGGCATCGTCGACGTCGCTGCGCGAACAATTGCGTTAACTAAAAAAAATAACAACAAATGTGACATGTTCACCTAGTTCTATTAATTCAACTAGTTCTTACGATTAAATCTAGTCAATTAATTCTATACCTAATAAAATGAATAATGACATAAAAAAGGCCTATGCTTTGCAGGAACGTTGACTCCTTCCCGGTGTGGCAAATCCCGGGCACTCGATATGTCCTAGTTTGTAGCACATGTCATGCCGGAATTCACGGAAAATTTCGGCATGACTTTTGCTAAAAAGTGGACAAATCGAGAACCTGAAATTTGCCGGAATGGAAATGAATCAACATTCCGGTAAAACATAGGCCACTCGGCTTCATTTCCTGGAAACAACAAAGCCACTTGGGCACAATCGAACCACTTCAATAATGGAATATGCAAATGAACATCAATGACATATATCATATAACAACAATATGCAAATGAAATTACTGTTTAGGCATTTTCATAAAAATTTGCCCTAGCTAATTTCCTAAAAAAGTTGCTAATCATTTTTCCTAAATGCTAAAAAATGCCTACTGCCCTAAACAAATCTAGGGTTCATATGAACACCTAGGGTTCATATGAACATCAACACAGCATCAACACATATATAAATTGCCCTAGCAGAGAGAGAGAGAGGAGGGTAGGGGATAGGAGAGGCAGAGCCTTACGGTGACTGCGGCGAGGGAGGGGCATGCGGCGTTGAGGTCGGGGTCAGGGCTCGGGCGCGCGGCGGAGGGCGGCGTCGAGGTCGGGGTCGGGGGCGGCGTCGAGGTCGGGGTCGGGGGCGGCGTCGAGGTCGGGGTCGGGGGCGGCGTCGAATCCGGGGTTGGGGGCAGCGTTGAGGCGGGAGAGCGACGGGAGAGCGCACGGCGGCCGACAGGCGACAGCGGAGGAGTTGCGATTTGGGAAAAGTGGCCGTTGGGAAAAACGAATCGAGCGGTTTAGTCAAAAGTAGCAGTAGCGCGTTACAGGAAGTGCGCTACTGCTAACATAGCTACAGCGCGTTCCTGGATACGCGCTACTGCTATACCATTCTCTTTTTTCCCCTTTTTCATTTATTTTTCTTTACATTTTTTTCCTTTCACCTTTTTGTGTTTTTTTCATTTTCATTTACTTTTCTATTTGCTTTCCATTTATTTTTATTTACTTTAGCAGTAGCACCTCTCAGCATAAACGCGCTGCTACAAAGCAAATAGCGGTAGCGCGGTTCGGCGAAGATCGCTACTACTATGTGCAGCCTATCGGCTAAGCCATGGGAATTTTAGTAGTAGCGCTTTTGTACTCGGGCACGCTACTGCTATAACTGTATCTGTACCGCGGTTTACAACACCGCACTGCTGCTAATTAGCACCAGCGTGTGTTTTTCACCCGCGCTACTGCTAATGTTCTGTGTATAAGGTTTTCCCTAGTAGTGGTCCTCCATAAGTAGTGGAAAGGCATGATAAGTACATCAATCTTAACATCAAACAAATATAGCAAAGGTAAACAACATCATCTCCAAATGATAGCTTGAATGTGTTGGTTTCAGCATGCTGTTAAAGCAGATATAAAATGGAAGGCAATGTTACCGACAGCAGGCTTAACAGCCATCAAATATTGCAATTCAAACTGGTATTGTTGAAAATGAATAGAACGTAGGTAATGCTTAAACATCACACTAGATAAATGTGTAAAACTGAAATAAAGGGCATGTGTTAACTACACAAGGAATAACTAGAACCAAATATAGCCGTTCAAACTAGTATTGATGTAGTCGAGCGGCACAGTTCCGACTTGCACATAATGAACAACACATTGTGAATGACTGAAATAAACAAGGCATAATGACCAGTATAACAACCAAATATAGCCATTGAAAACTAGACAGAGTCTCACTGCAACCAACCTAACAAGCAAATACAGATAAACAGGGCATATGCTTGAAAACTGGACAAATGCTCACTTCAACCAACCTAAGAAGCATATAAAGATAAACAAGGCATCTGCTTGATAACTGGACAAATGCTAAAAAAAGCAACCTAACAACCAAATAAAGATAAACAAGGCATCTGCTTGATAACTAAACAAATGCTAAAAAAAGCAACCTAACAACCAAATACATATAAACAAGGCATCTGCTTGATAACTGGATAAATGCTCACTGCAACCAAACTAAGAACCAAATACAGATAAACAAGGCATCTGCTCGATAAGTGGAAAAATGCTCACTCCAACAAACCTAACAACCAAATATAGATAAACAAGGCATCCTCTCACTATAAACAACCAAATATAGCCATTCGTGAAACTAAAGTGGACAATTCATACTTAAACATCGCATAGACCTATTGAACAATATATTTTTGCATAATTGAAATAATTAAACACGGCACAGTTAAAGCACCGCACGGCAAATGCTAATACAACAAAGGGTACGGGTTGGCAATCTAGAAAAGGTAAGATTTGTTGATAGAATGTTGCCTCACATTTCATGGACGGGATCCTTCCAGTTGGAAGAGCACAGACCCATGGTGTGCTCGCTCATGTCACAGATGGGCTGTTTCACCTTGGAAGAACCTTCATGGGTGCCCTCCTCGTGGTCGTGGTCGATGAGATCTGACTTGGCAATTGAGGATCCCAAGCCACCGCCATAGAATGTGTCCTTTAGAAATGACAAAATGGGCTCGATGGCATACAAAGCTCGCAAATCCTTGACCGCTTGGTGGAGGAGATCAGCGGCAGGGCCGTCGAAGAGATCGACGGCGGTTGAACCAGAGGGGTTGGGGATGGACCACTTTACCTGTGACATGGCCCGCGTGAAGCCGTCGGTGTGGACGAGCTTGATGTCGTAGCCAGCTTTCCCGAGATACAGTAATACGCTAGGCCACTAACATGAAGCCTTCGGCATGGCAATGTAGTCAACGTCTTCGCGGCTTTCTCGGCGACGTGTTGCTCCGGGATCGACAGGTCGGGGCGAACGGCGGCCACCTTGCCAACGTCCGCCGGAGAGGCCATGATAAACCTCTTCTTGGCCAAACGCTCGTCGGGCTCCCCGGGATACGTGGTCCAGCTTAGCCTGCAACATTCTGGAGCAGGGGATGTGGATCTGGCGGGGAGGGACACCGCAGGCCTCATCTAAACACTCAGGGGGAGTGGGGCGACGGTCTGGGAATCGCTGGGTAACCTGAACTTTATTATCTAAGCTAGGAGGAACGTGCAGACCGGCAGGGGTTGGTGGCGGCGCCAACGCCACCGCGAGCTAGGGTTCGAGGGGGGGGAGGGGCGGGTGGGGGACTATGGAGGAAGGGTTGGTGTTTTAGGATATGCCGCAGCTACTGAAAATTTTAGTAATGGTCGGTGGAGATGGTGGTGGACGAGGGAGGGCGGCGGTTCAAATGCCTCGGCTACTGCAATTTTACTATAAGGTCGGTGCTGGAGGAGTGTGGGCAACAGTTGAAGTACGACGACTACAAAAATTTGGGTAAAGGAATTGATGCGGGGCGGGAGTGCCCAAGATCGCGCATGGTCCAATAACAATAAGCGTGTATGATAAAAAGGAAAAGTGGCGTGGATCCGCCGATTTTTGCAACACGCAAGGCGGGTAGTTTGCTTTTTATATTTCTAGCTAGCTAGTCTATCACACACAGTTTTTCCTAATTTCCAAATAAACTTACCCGCCTTTAGCTTGCACGGGTGGTGGTTTTATAGCGCACTTGCATCGCACACGGTTAAGCCAGTACCTCCACCCTTTGCTTGCACTTGCGCGGTCGTGGTGATTTCAGTGCACTTGCATCGCACACGGTTGAGCCAGTACCTCCACCTTAATTTGCTCGCGCTTGCGCGGCCGTGGTGATTTCAGCGCACTTGCATCGCACACGATTGAGCCAGTACCGCCACCTTAATTTGCTCGCGCTTGCGCGGTCGTGGTGATTTCAGTGCACTTGCATCGCACACGGTTGAGCCAGTACCTCCACCTTAATTTTCTCGCTCTTGCGCAGGCGTGGTGGTTCACATCGCACTTGTATCGCACACGGTTAAGATATTATACCCCGTGTCCGTTGAGGGTCATCAGAGTCTTTGCAGCAAAAAATAACGTCAGAGAGGGTCAAAAGACAGCCACACCAGCATGTGGCCCAAATATATATGAGTGAAAAGGGTGGTCTGTGATGTTCAAAACTCCAATGCACAACTTTGACCCCGCGGGCCCATGTTTGGGCGTTGAAGATCGAGGAGAGGAGCCAGAAGTCAAGAACCACCTGGAAGTGGCCAAAAATATGTACGAATATTGTGGCTGTTTAAAACTTTAAATACACAATGCATAACTTAGGTGGCACCTGCCTCGCAAACCCGAAAGCACCCTAACAACCACCTAGCTAGGATATATATGATGACACAATGTCGTACCTAGCTAGGATGCTTGGCCACCACCACCCACTTCGTGTCAGCGTGGCGGATGCACGTAATGATCGATACTTTGGTCATACATGCATGTCGCCATGACCTATACCATAAGACGGACCAATGAATCTATTGTTTGGTCAAATGACAGTTGTTGTTGTCGATAAACCGCTTGGGCCAATAGATTGAACCATCATAAAAATCGCACGGGAGGGACCACAAAACTAGCACCTCTTGCATGCGGCCCAAATGATGTACGTTGGGAAGGGGTGATGTGTGTTTTCAATATAGAATAATCTACAATTTAGATGTGGTGCCTACCTCTCGATACAGACAACAACCATGAAGGCAAGGTAGTTAAGGATGAGATACACAGGGTTTGATGTAGGTTGAACCCAGCAATCCGAGCATCTGGGAGGGAATCCTGACAACGCATGAGCTCGAGCTTTGGTTGACCGACATTTGACAGTGACCGACCCTAACACAAACTAGGAGGAATCCATTCATGGCCAACACATACCCCTCATTATCGGTCAAAGGAATGATATATATACACTCGGGGAGCCCACATATATCTGTGCCGTCACAAAAAACCGCACAAGGGATACGTGGTCGATCAGAAGACCCCGTATACACTGCATGTGGCCTGAAAATATGTATGGGTACGATGGTGTATGATGTGTTTAAATCCCAAATGCACAACTTTGATGGGCCACCAACTACATTACAAACAGAACACCGTACCCGACTCCAAGCCTGGTTCAATACGTACGATGTCAGTTTCCCAACTTCGAGGCGGCGGCGGCGAGGGGGGGGGTCGTCCCACGCATGCGCTCAAACTTTATTTTGTCTAGCATGAGACACATCTATATATATATATATATATATATATACATATATATACATCTATACACCTATATAGTATGCGAATAACTTTGAAAGTTGCTCGTTGGAAGAAGCCAATCCGACGGTACAAAGATGGCAAATCCGAGCACTACTGGCCGTTGGATATCATCTACATTCCACCAGATTCTGCCACATGTACAATCTAGAGGACTCCATGGTTGAACTTAACCATAATGCACAAACCTCAAAACACAAGCACTTCTCCTTTGTTCTCTAGAATATTTCATATCTTAATTGCCCAAACTTTTTTCTAAATGAATTGTCACGTTTTGTTTTTTCCTTTACAATGCACAATTCCATGAATCTTAAAATAGATTTTTTTTATAAAAATAATTGATTTTGGATGAGCTGAACTATAAGAATTAAATGAACATCTACATCATGCATATCTGGGAGAAGAGGCGGGAAACCGATGAGAGGAGTGGCGAGAAATGTGAGCCTGTTTTGAATTAAAACCTAGTAGAGAAGGAAGCGTGAGCTACACGACGCATGCGCACAGTGCTTACCCATGTACTGCATGTGATGTCGAAAGGGCTCAGGGTTGCCGTTCGATCTGGGAGCATCCAACGGTGCACATGTATGATCCGTGGGGTTGGGTTCTGGCCAGTTAGAACGCACGACTCAGATCGCGCGCGCAGCGGCGGGGAGGATATCATACGGAAACCAACATTCGGTGGAAACCGGTGAAAACCACGAGAAAAAGATGTTTTGAAGTTTCAAAAAAATTGAAAAAAATGCAGGATGTTAAGAGGATGATGTTTTATTGCCACCCAAAATTTCAAGTTGAAACACATTACGAGATGTGAGCTATGAAAAAGACAAAATCAGCGTTGAATAGTGCTGAATAGTAATGTCACTATTCAGGGCTGAATTTGTCTTTTTCATAGCTCACATCTCGTAATGTTTTTCAACTTGAAATTTTGTGTCGCAATAAAATATCACCTTCTTAACATCCCACATTGTTTTAGATTTTTATGAAACTGTAAAATATGGTTTCCACGAAGTTTTCATTGAATATCGGCTTTCGTGAGTGAACCGTGTGCTATTTGAAAACATTTCGTGAGAAGAATCTCGGTTTTTAAATCCCCGAAATCCAAAACTAAGCCGAAAATCGTGAAACCTGCCATGGTGTCACGACATGGCACTTATATGTCGAGGAACTATTTTCGTCCATTGTGGCGCAAGTTTTATTACAAGCCTCTTACAAACCGGAGCTTCTCTCAAAGAAGCCTCGTGGTTCTGATAGGGAAATGTGTCCCCCTTGTGGGCGAAACGTAATTACTGCCTCTTTTCGCCCTGTATTTTCTTCTAGGGGCAACATGGACCGACAGGATATCCGTACTGAAATTTAAACTTATTCAGGGTTCGGTTGGCCTTTTTATACACTAATTGAGTTTCCTAGGCATTTAATGTCCATAATTCAAAACTGAACCACAAATACATGCTCCAGTTCACCAAAATGGCTAGAAAAATTATACATGTGTCCTTGGGTGCATGTTTAGGTCCCATGCTAGGAATGGGAACGAATTACAACCGTACCGGTGTCATGGCTCGTCCTCAAACATTTCGAATCTCGATTTTTAAGTCCCCATAAATCCTAAACTCACCAGAAAGTCATCAAAGGTGGCATGGTGTCACGTCATGGCACATATATGTCGTGGTAAAAACATTGTCCAATTTGGGCAAGCTTTATGACAAACCTCTTACAAAAACTGGAGCTTCTCTCAAAGAAGCCTCGTGGTTCCGATAGGGAAACGTGTTCCCCTTGTGGGCGAAACGTAATCACTGCATCTTTTCGCCTTGTATTTTGTTCCACGGGCAACATGGAACGACATGATATCTGTGCTGAAATTTAAACGTATTCAGGGTTTGTTTGGCCTTTTTATACACTAATTGAGTTTACTAGGCATTTAATGTCCATAATTCAAATCTGAACTACAAATACATGCTCCAGTTCACGAAAATGGCTAGAAAAATTATACATGTGTCCTTGGGTGCATGTTTAGGTCCCATGCCAGGAATGGGAACGAATTACAACCGTACCGGTGTCCTGTCTCATCCTCAAACATTCGAATCTCGGTTTTTAAGTGCCCATAAATCCTAAACTCACCAGAAAGACATCAAAGGTGGTATCGTGTCACGTCATGGCACATATATGTCGTGGTAGAAACATTGCCAATTTGGGCCCAGCTTTATTACAAACCTCTTACAAACCGGAGCCTACCGCAAGAACCCTCGTGGTTTCGATAGGGAAACGTGTCCCCTTGTGGGCCAAACGATAATCACTCCCTCTTCTAGCCTCATATTTTCTTCTACACGCGACACGGAACAACTGGAGATTCATGCTGAACTTTGAAATTATTCAGGGTTCGTTTGACCTTTTTTATTCATTAATTGAGTTTTCTAGGCATTTAATGTCCATAATTCAAATCCGAACAACAAATACATGCTCCAGTGCACCAAAATGGCTAGAAAAAATGTACATGCATGTTTCCTTGGGGTGCATGTTTAGGTCCCATGGAACGAATGGGAACTAATTCAACCGTCTCGCCGTCCTGGCTTGGCCACAAACATTGCGAATCTCGGTTTTCAAAACTCTGTAAATCCAAAACTCACCAGGAAATCATGAAACTTGGCATGGTGTCACTACATGGTACATATAATTGTCCAATTTGGGCGAAGCTATATTACAAGCCTTTTACAAACCGGAGCCTGTCGCAACCCTCGTGGTTCCGGTAGGGAAACATGCCCCACTCGTGGGCGAAACGATAATCGCTGCCTCTTATCGCCTTGAACTTTGTTTTCTATAGGCAACATAGAATAACAGGAGTGTCGGGCTGAAATTTGAAACTGTTTAGGGTTCGTTTGGCCATTGTATATATATTACTAATTACTAAGTTTTCTATGCATTTAATGTAGTCCATAATTCAAATTTGAACTACAACCACATGCTCATGTGAAGCAAAATGGGTGGGAAATCATACATGTGTCATTCGGAGCATGTTTAGGTCTCGTTTAAGGAACGGGAATGAATTACAAACTTGTCGTCATCCTGAAACATTGAGAATCTCGGTTTTTAAATCCCAGTAAATCAAAAAGTCACCCAAAAAACATGAAACTTGGCATGGTTTCATGACATGGCACATATATGCCATGGTAAAAAAATTCGTCCAGTTTGAGAAGAGGTGCACACATTAGTAGCCAACGAAGTCCTTTTTGAAACAAAAAACTGACACGTTAATATCGCAAATGGTTGTATTATATTAACCATGTCAAAATTTAACCATACTCGGTGGCGTGCGTGCAGCTGTTTGATTAGACGGGACGAGCGCAAGAAGTCCGCCGTGCAGGCTCGACGGGACGCGTGCGAGCAGTACGCCGTGAAGGCTTGACGGACACGTGCGGGCAGCAAGGCCGCACATGCTCACCGGGAAGCGAGCTCTTTGACCTCCATGCACCAGCTGCCGCCCGCCTCGCTCACAACTTCTCCATTAATGGGTTAGTTAAAGCACCTGGATGGAGGGTGTTTGCTTGTGATCCCATGGCAGCATTTGCTTTGTTCGTGTTTTCAACTCGTATTCCGCCCTAATTTAAATTGCCACATAGGGCAACGGATAATACGACCACAAATCAAATGGCAACGGATAATACGACGACAAATTTACAATGGCGCAGATAATAATTGTCTTACATATTCCGGATAATTTAAAATGCCACATGCGGTAAAGCCCGAAAGACACGGGGGCAAGAGAAGAAGGAAATTGCAGACAACGATCTGGGTCGCTACTGTCTCTACTCGTCCATGGATCGCCGGGCGGCGAAATCCTCCAGCTCCTTCTTCAATTCCTCACGACTTTGCTTGAAAGCAGCCACGGATTCCTCCACCTCCTGCTCGCGCTCGATCCGGAGCTTCCTCAAGCCACCCATCAGTTCCTCGACGACCGCTTTCAGCGTCATCTCCGACGCACTGCTCTGCTCATGCAGCATCTTCCAGCCGGCGGCCTCCTCCTCCTTCTCGGCGACCAACTTGAGGAGCTTCGCATTGTCACCCATGAGTTGCTCGACGAGGCCGGTCGCCTTGTCAACCAAGGCATCGCTGATCTTGAGCAGCTTCATCAAGCTGTCGACCAGCTCCTGCTGCGTAGTGACGCCAACGAGAATGTCGTCGTCGCCGGCGAAGGACTTCAGGAACGCCGGCTCGTCGCGATGGCCGACGCCGCGAATGCGCTTGTGAGAACACTCGCGTGCCCTTGAGAACTCGTTCGAGGGCTCCGCGACGCGCCGGGACATCTCTGTTGCGGCTGCGGCTTCAGGGCGGGACCTCTCTAGTGCTTTGCTGCCTGGTTATATGTCCACCCTAAAGTCCTCCTACCGGTCATGGCGGAACGACTTGACAGAAAAAACCAGTTTTGTGGGTGATGAGGAGAGGAACTGTGAAGTAATTTTCGAGTGGGTAGTTTTCATAGCCCGGTGCTAAGTTTGAACACATATTAGTTTGATAGGTGTAAACAGAATTGCAATTACTTATTGCATTGTAATCAGTAATGTGACGAGAAACAAGGTCAAAATTTATTGATGGCAGAAGGTTGACCATGTGGTTGCTCGCCGTTGAGGCGGCCGCGGCGCGCTCCGCTCTGGCGTCCCTGTGCGCGCTCTGCTCGCCGTTGAGGCAAAGTTACAATGGCAACGGTTAATAATTCTTAATAATTGTCTTACATATTCAGGATAATTTAAAATGCTAAATGCGGCAAGGCCCAGAACACTCACGACCTACATATGCATACAATTATAATAAAATATAATCTAAAAGGTTGAGCTGGCGGCCTTCCGACAATGGTCTTCTCGGACTCCATGATCAGCATAGCACCCTTGCGGCCATTCCCTCCGAGTGTCCCGACCCGCCTCCGCCTACGGAGCTGCGGGCGCTGGGAGGCTCTTGGGGCTGCTGGGCCTCTTCGAGAAGAGCTTGACAGCGTGCAATCGCGCGCATGACAACTCCGCGGAACCGCTCCATTTCCATGTCTCTGGCCTGGTAGCAAATTTCGTCGATCACCTGCATCATCAAGATATCACGTTGGCGATGTTCTACTTCATCGGGGACGTCAACTCTGCCAAGGATGCGCTCGAGCCTGGCCACCACATCATCGGGATCGAGGTTGACACAGCCGCCGCGGGCAATGATGAAGTCGCAGGCTGCCTTTGTCTTGACTGAATCGCAGAGGGCCTCTGCCCATTCCTTGCGGGGCATCAGGCTCTCGATGAGCACTGGTGACGGCGGTTCTTCGGGTGGGTCGTCGATCATGCTGCCGAGCAGCTCTGGATCTTTTGCATGGTGGATGGCAAACTGCTCATCACACCTCCTCTGCAATATGTTGATTGTGCTCCCAAGGACTGTGATGCAAATATCGCTGCCGATGGGCCATTGTGCCTGCACTGGCCGATGAAGCTCTTGCTCCCCGACCTGCTCCGACTCGTTCTCCACGCCGAAGATGTAACGCAGGTAGGCGTCGACGTTGAAGCTTTGGTCGTTGTCTGGCATGCTTGGAATAACTAATGGTAGATGGGTGAGGACTAGATCTTCGCAGAGTGTCGCGGCGGTGCGTTGCCGCCTGGGTTATACCATATAACTTATATGCAGCAAGCCGTTAGCTGGTGGCGGGAAACCGGTGAGGGAATAGGCGTGGATTTTACAATTCACCCATGTGGAGCGCGGGAACAACCCGAATACCGTATCAGGTGCCATGTGTTATTTATCTAACAAGTGTTAACATAAGGAAATGCATGTGTAACTTACTAATCAAACACGGTAGTGTCGCATTAAAGGGTCTCTGATCGTAGCGAACTGTATGCCGTTTATCGCACACACATTGATATGGCTGCCCGTTTCTGTTGTTCTGCCTCATCGCAAACAGTTTGAACGGGTTAACCGTGTGCCCTGCATCGCACATGCAACTAAAATCTGAACCGTGTTTGATTCATCCTCCATTGCAAATGTTTTGCACCTTTTTTGACGGCTTTTTTAGATCCCCGTTTGTGACTAAAGGGTCTCTGATCGTAGTTTCGTCAAAGGGTCTCTGATCGTAGTGTCGCGTTAGCAACATCCTGCAGTAGTGCCTAGTTGGCTCGGTGATGACGCGTCTTTCGCCTTGATTTGTCCACTTGTCTGCCAGCTAGGCCCGGTCGGCTGGCATGGAAGTGCATTTGCCTTTCGCTGCCATGGCATCAGTTCCACCATCGTCTCGCCGTCTGTAGTTTGGACGCTGACATCCTCTCCTCCTTGACTTGCGGCTTGCCCCCAAGCCGGCAGATGAGGAAAACAAGATTGTAAATTAGTGGCATCTTCCCAAGTAGCGTCCACCTCCTCGAAGTCTGACCAACGTACCAGGACCTGCTCTCGGCGCCCTGTAGGTGTATGGCGCCATCTTGTTTGCAAGATCTCCACCGGAGTGAGAGTAGCTTTTGGCGGCACCGGTAGAGTCGAAGAAGCTGTTGTTCCTGGAGATAGAGCTTGCCGTAGCTGAGAGACATGAAAAACTGGGTGAACTTGCGAACCTGGTGGTAGTGCGAGCTCATAAGCGACTGGGTTGATAGCTCTCAATACATGGAATGGTCTAAAGTATCTAAACGACAGCTTGTGGTTGGCTCTGCGGTGAACTGAAGACTGTACATGTGGATGACGCTTGATTTAAAGCTCGTCACCAGGTTGAAATGATCGGTCAATGCGTGTCTTATCTGCTTGCACCTTCATGATGTGACGAGCTCGATGTAGGTGCTGCTTAAGGACTTGCTGCATGGTTCTTCTTTACTTTAGCCATTCCTTCAGAGCAGGGCTCTTACAAGCAGATGCATCTTCGATACCCAATGCCTCGGCTCATGGCCATACAGAGCATGGAATGGTGACATGTACAAAGCAGAATGGTAGCTCGAGTTATACCAGAATTCAGCCAGTGCAAGGAATTGACTTCAGTGGTTTGGGCAGGCATTGATGAAGCAATGAAGATATATCTCCAAGCATTGGTTGACACATTATGTCTGGCCGTCCGTCTGCGGATGATACGGTGTGATCATATTTAGTTCTGTCCCAATGATCTTGAACAATTGCGGCTAGAATCTGTTGGTAAACATCGGGTCTCGATCTGACATAATTACCTTAGGGAGGCTGTGTAGCTTGTAAACATTGTCCAAATAAACTCGAGCGACCTTAACTGTTGTCAAAGGATGATTCAGTGGCACAAAATGAGCATACCGTGTGAACTTATCCGCAACGACGAGGATACAATTGGCCGTGTTGGATTGCGGGAGGTCATCAATGAAGTCCATAGTAACAACCTCCAAAGCTCCGTTCGGCAATGGAATTGGTTATAATAGCCCAGGGTATTTGACGCACTCCAGCTTGGCTTGCTGACAGGCAGCACAAGTGCACACATACTGGCGAATATTGTCCTTCATTTTGGGCCAGGCAAAAAGGCGGCAGATGCGATGGTAAGTGAACAGAAATCCGGAGTGCCCACGCACTGTTTTGTCATGAATGGCGCGCCAAATATGACGCTGTAGTGTTGGTGACCCCTTGAGCCATAACCTATGGCGCAAGTACAGCAAGCCGTCTGAGACCGAAAACCTCTGTTTTGCATGAAGTCTCTTGAAAAAATTAGTGAGCAGTTCCTTAGCTTGGCCATTCTCTGGATAACTGGCACGGATGTCCTCCACCCAAGTAGGTTGGCAGACTGACACGACCATGGCTTGGTTTGAAGTGTGTAATGGCAGGAGACTCCGTCGGCTGCACTGTTGGCAGTGCCTTGGCGATAACTGATTTTGTAACGCAGACCCAACAATTTAGTGAAGGCTTTCTGTTTCCACACGGTGGACGGCCATTGATCATCGAGGTGGATGCGGCTGCGCTGATCCGTGCGAATCAGTAACTCGTCATGATGGAGATAGGGGCACCATTGTTATACTACCATCAGTATAGCCAGACACTCTTCCTCGTAAGTGGAGAGGCCCATGTGCTTTGGTCCCAAAGGTTTGCTCATATAAGCAATGGGATTCCCCCCTTGCCGTAGCACCGCGCCCACTCCATAGTCACACGCATCAATGTCGATCACATATTCTTTGGAGAAACCCGACAGTTGCAAGAAAGGTGTTGAAATGAGACCTTGCTACAATAGAGTGAAAGCTTTCTGCGTGTCGTCCGTCCAAACAAAAGGTTGGTGTTTCTTCAACAGATTGAATAGTGGCCTTGCAATGATGCTGAAGTGTTTGACAAATTTCCGATAATATCTGGCAATACCCGGGAAACTGCACACCTCTTTGGCAAATGTTGGTGTTGGCCAATTTATGATAGAATCAATTTTAGCTTCCCAAGGATCTAGGAAAACTGAATAATGCATGTATATTTTTTTTGTAACCACAGGAGGCCGCATGTCAATGGCCTTCGACACATCCATATATTTACTTAAATATGCAGGAATCAAGAACCATTTCATTCAACTACAAACAAAAAATTCAACTGAACCCCTACTCATTCTACTGGCTCAACAAAACAAGGAATCAAGCACCTGCTTGTTCTAATGGTAGGATTTCATCCTCATAAATTATTCATAGGCAAGTAGATCGCCTGCAACAGCGGCAACACTAAAACAAATCAACTTCAAACATGACTTATTGTTCCAATGGTAGGATTTTTATCCCCACATATTATTTGCAGCAAGCCATGATTTTAAGTAACCAGAGGTCCAGGAAAGCTGAATAATGCCATGCAGATTGCTTGTAGTGGCAACACTAAAATGTCTTCTTGTTCCAACTCACAGCGAGCCCTGAATTTAACTGCCCAGAGGTCCAGCAAAACTGAATAATGCTAGTACATTTATTTCGTAACCACATGATCAAATCCAGCACTAACCTCTTATTCCATCCAACGCGCTTGGGGATTCATCTTTCTAGTTGAAAGCTCTAAGTTCGGTAGCGAGTTGTCTCTCCTCTCCGCCGCCACTTCATTGGCCGCCAAGATCTGTGGGTCCGCTCTGCCTACCGTTTTAGGTAACTGATCTGAATCTCATACACCCTCTCGATTACACTCACACGAGATGTGGTAGACTACTGCTATGGGATACACTTGGGGAAAAGAAGAAAGGAAGCAAATAGCCGGGTGCCATGTCGTTGCCGTTGTCATGATGCAAGCCCAGATGCCTCCTCCTCTGATACTCTGCGCTTAAGTAGTGTTGTCCCACTCTGGGCACACAAACCCGTGGTTGGTGTGGCGAATCCTAGTTGGCTTGGCGATGATGCGTCCTTCGCCTTGATTTGTCCACTTCTTGCCAGCGTGGCCCGGTCGATTGTCATGGGAGAGCCTTCTCCTTTCACTGTCATGGCAGCAGTTTCACCGCCCGTCTCACCGTCTGCAGTTTGGATGCTGACATCCCATCCTCCTTGACTTGTTGCTTGCCCCCAAGCCAGCAGATGGGGAAAACAAGATTGTAAGGCAGTGGCATCTTCCCAAGTAGCGTCCACCTCTTCATAGTCTGACCAACGTACCAGGACCTGCTCTCGGCGCCCTGTAGGTGCTTGGCACCATCTTGTTTGCAAGATCTCCACCAGAGTGAAAGCAGCTTGTGGCCGCACTGGTAGAGTCGAAGAAGTTGTTCCTGGAGATAGAGCTTGTCGTAGCTGTGAGACATGAAAAACTGGGTGAACTTGCGAACCTGGTGGTAGTGCGTGCTCATAAGCGACCTGGTTGCTAGCTCTCAATACTTGGAATGGTCCGAAGTATTTAAATGACAGCTTGTGCCTGGCTCTGCGGTGAACCAAAGACTTTACATATGGCTGGAGCTTGATGTAAACCTCATCGCCAGGTTGAAATGATCGGTCAGTGCGTTTCTTACCTACTTGCACCTTCGTGATGTGGCAAGCTCGATGTAATTGCTACTTAAGGACTTGCTGCATGGTGATACGTCTCCAACGTATCTATAATTTTTTATTGTTCCATGCTATTATATTATCTATTTTGGATGTTTTATATGCGTTAATATGCTATTTTATATTATTTTTTAGACTAACTTATTAACCTAGAGCCCAGTGTCAGTTTCTGTTTTTCCTTGTTTTTGAGTTTTACAGAAAAGGAATATCAAACAGCGCGATGATTTATTTTGGACGAGAAGACATCCACGGAACTTGGAGATGAAGTCAGAAGAGTCCCGAGGGCTCCACAAGCCCTAGGGGGGCGTCCCCTGGCTTGTGGGCCCCCCGGGAGTCCACCGACCTCCCTCTCAGCTCTATAAATTCACAAATATTCCCAAATGACCAGAAGCGTCCACCAAAATACTTTTCCACCGCCGTAACCTTCTATACCCGTGAGATCCCATCTTGGGCCTTTTCCGGCACCCTGCCAGAGGGGGATTTGATCAAGGAGGGCTTCTACATCAACTCTATTGCCCTTTCGATGAAGCGTGAGTAGTTTACCACAGACCTACGGGTCCATAGCTAGTAGCTAGATGGATTCTTCTCACTCTTTGATCTTCAATACAATGTTCTCCTCGATGTTTTTGGAGATCTATCCGATGTAATATTCGTTTGCGGTGTGTTTGTCGAGATCCGATGAATTGTGGATTGATGATCAGATTATCTATGGATGTTATTTGAATCTTCTCTGAATTCTTATATGCATGATTTGATATCTTTGTATTTCTCTTCAAATTATCGGTTTGGTTTGGCCAACTAGATTGGTTCTTCTTGCAATGGGAGAGGTGCTTAGTTTTTGGTTCAATCTTGTGGTGTCCTCACCAAGTGACAAAGTAGGGGTAGCGAGGCATGTATTGTATTGTTGCCATCAAGGGTAAAAAGATGGGGTTTTCATCATATTGCTTCAGTTTGTCCCTCTACATCATGTCATCTTACTTAAGGTGTTACTCCGTTCTTTATGAACTTAATACTCTAGATGCATGCTGGATAGCGGTCGATGTGGGGAGTAATAGTAGTAGATGCAGGTAGGAGTCGGTCTACTTGACACGGACGTGATGCCTATATTGCATAATCATTGCCGTGGATATCATCATAACTTTGCGCTTTTCTATCAATTGCTCGACAGTAATTTGTTCACCCACTGTATTATTTGCCTTCAAGAGAGAAACCTCTAGTCAAACCTATGGCCCCCGGGTCTATTTTCCATCATATATTTTCAGATCTATAAACCAAAAATACCTCGCTGTGTTTTATTTGTTTTTACTTTGTTTTACATTTTAGTAATCTTTTATATCTATCTCTATCAAATCTCATCCTTGCAAGTGACCGTGAAGGGATTGACAACCCCTTCATCACGTTGGGTGCAAGTGTTTGATTGTTTGTGCAGTTGCATAGATTGGAGACTTGCTTGTACCTCCTACTAGATTGATACATTGGTTCTCAAACTGAGGGAAATACCTATCTCTGCTTTGCTGCATCACCCTTTCCTCTTCAAGGGAAAAACCAACGCAAGCTCAAGAAGTAGCACATGGTTCTTCCTTCCTCCAGCCATTCCTTCATACCAGGGCTCTTACAAGCAGATGAAGCTTCGATACCCTTGTCCCTCGGCTCATGGTCGTACAGAGCATGGAATGGTGACATGTCTAAAGCAGAATGGTAACTCGAGTTATACCAGAATTCAACCAGTGCAAGGAATTGACTCAAGTGGTTTGGGCAGGCATGGATGAAGCAACGAAGATATATCTCCAAGCATTGGTTGACACATTCTGTCTAGCCGTCCGTCTGTGATGATACGGTGTGCTCATATTCAGTTCTGTCCCAATGATCTTGAACAATTCTTGCCAGAATCTGCTGGTAAACACCGGGCCTTGTGCAGCTTGTAAACATTGTCCAAATAAGCTCGAGCGACCTTAGCTGTTGTGAAAGGATGATTCTGTAGTAGAAAATGATCATACCGTGTGAAATTATCCACAACGACGAGAATGCAATTGGCACTGTTGGATTGCGGGAGGCCATCAATGAAGTCCATAGTAACAACCTCCCAGCTCCGTCCGGCAATGGAATTGGTTCTAATAGTCCAAGGTATTTGACGCGCTCCGGCTTGCTTGCTGACAGACAAGACAAGTGTGCACATACTGGCGAATAGTGTCCTTCGTTCTGGGCCAGGCGAAAAGGCGGCGGATGCGACGGTAGGTGATCGGAAATCCAGAGTGCCCACCCATTGTGCTATCATGAAACGCGTGAATACGTTGCTGTAGTGTTGGCGACCCCCCGGGCCATAACCTGTGGCGGAAGTACAGCAAGCCGTCTCAGACCGAAAACCTCTGTTTTGCATCAGGTCTCTTGGAACATTCAGTGTGCAGTTTCTTAGCTTTGCCATTCTCTGCATAACTGGCACGGATGTCCTCCACCAAAGTAGGTTGGCAGACTGACATGACCATGACTGGTTTGAAGTGTGTAAGCGGCAGGAGAGTGCGTCAGCTGCACTGTTGGCAGTGCCTTGGCGATAACTGATTTTGTAACGTAGACCCAATAATTTAGTGAAGGATTTCTGTTGGCAAATTTCCTCCCATGTGCAGTTTAATGCTTGACAAGTGGTTCTTCTCTACATTGTACTAAACTTTTTAACATTAACTTTTTTAAATATTTATACCAAACTTTTTTACTTCGTCATAAATCATTTTACTATCAAATGTATATTGTTTTTAGTAAAACAGACTTTAATATACAATTGTAGATATTAATTTGGAGGTATAGAGTGCAAGTACAACAACAATTTCAATAACTTTTTAAATACTCTTAATTACTAACACATACTTCAACAACTATCATAAATACTAATTTGTTGGTATACTTTGCAGGTGATGGACAAAACACCATTGTGTTTCTTGTTGTGAGTGGATGCAACAAAAAGATCCTCCCTTTCTAAATTGATAATTACAGATGCCTTTTCTTGTGCTAAAATGAAACTATATATTGATAAAAAATCTGTTAAAATGAAGATTTCTTTTAAAAACATGCATAATGTATTTCACTGCAAATTATGCAAACCTATATTATCACATTACTCCACAAATTCATGCATGCCCCTTTATTTATAGTTTTTATAGTCTTTTTCTCCATAGTATCTATAAATATCTACACTACTTGGTAGAATATTTTCGGAGTGTATGAATTTAGCAAAACATGAATTGGGTTTGTAGAGTACACGACTGTAATTTTATCTTTTTAATGGCTACTTCAAAATTGTATGAAGTGTCATCAATAGTTTGTCCTAAAATCCCATTATTTACTCTCGCTTGTTGGTTATGCTTGATGCCTAGTTGTAAGGAAACCTAAGATCCTAAGGCCTAGTTTGGCCACATCGTATTTTTATGACCGTGGTAATGTAAAACCTCAGCATTCGATTGCCCATGCAATAAATAATCTAGTTTATAAAAAACCATACTTTTCTAAGTTTGATTTAGAAAAAAGGGATCCAAACCTCATTTTAAAATATTACGAAATACTAAACTAATGGAGATACTGCGGTTTATAAAATTGTGATATTTGTGATGCCAAACACATGAAAGTTTTCAAAGATATGGTTTGTTAAAAAACCATGGTGTTAATACAAAAAACTCTAAAAATACTTATCTGCCAAACACAACATAAGTGGATTTTTGTGTAAATGACGAATGCTTAGGGGACAGATGGTGTTTAAAAGCCATGCAAACATGTATTAGTCCTATGGTTGAAAAGAAAATATGGTCGGGCACCTCCCAAGCAAAAGAGAAAAGAAGTCTTGTGTTTTAATCTATGCATTCTATCTTATGTTGAGTGGTAGAAAAGCCGGACTATCAAAAGGGGTATACGTGATGAACTTCAGTGTGGCCGAAAAATAGTTTTTAGATCATGCACCCAGATCTAGTCTGCGGGAGAAAACCCCAAGCGATAGCTAAGTGTGAGGCCTCTGAATTTACCCAGTTTTGCTCTGTTTGAGGCCCAGGAGTCCGGATGATATTCCGGATGTTTCAAGGAGCTACTGGATTCGCTGAGAGGCCCAAATGGATTCAAGCATGGGGGGTCGGAGGTTCCGGACCAGCTCACATATAAAGCATTACAATTGAATTTTGATGGGCCTATAAAAAGCTCACTCCCTTCTTCCCCGAAGGGTCACAGGTCTAAGCAGCAAGAATACTCTCTCTTCCACCACCCTTGACTTTCGAAAGCTCAAGAAGCCCCCCCCCCCCCCCCCCCCCCCCCACCAGTGCTCTAAAGCCTTGTGACTTTGATTTGACCATGTTTATTGAAATTCCTGTGAACCAAACATTAAAGTTAATAGAATCCATATGTTTAGGAATTCTTTGTTTTGTACATGCATTCCTAGACTATTGAGAATTACCAAAGTGTTATTGTACTATCAGGACATGAGATAATTCAAAAATGGAAAGTCGGTTATTAAGTACTCACAAAAAAGCACCGCCATGCATGGTTGAGTGTTTGATCATGTCGAACTTGTAAACAGAAGTTTCTGTGATAATGATATTTTTAGTTGAGAACCACTTCTTGGTAGGGTAACTACAAATAAGTTGTACACTTGTACTCTCATGGTGGTTGTTCCTCTCCTCGCATATGCTAGTGCTTATGTAATCTCCCTCCCCCTACCTTGTCTCTGCCTTTGTCACATTTCAGCTGTTGCAGCCTTTTATCCACAGTCCACGTCTGTCGTAGCTATCGTTAAGTGGTGCATTCGTGGGGTGTATTGTTTATGTGTATCACACACACGCGCACAAAAAGGTTTCCTGCATTTTTTTATACAACATCATGCATGCAAGATTTGTGTTCTCCAAATGATGGGTTCTGCATATAAGGATTGTTCATTCGTCGACATGTTCATCAAATACAAATGTGTTGAGATAATCGATAAAAAATATCCCTCGATCATAGTGAATCTTGGCACTTGTCCAGAACACAATGGAATGCTGATTGGTTTTACCGCTTTGACAAGAACGAAATTGTAGGAATGGAGAGAGCTATGATACTCAAGTTGGATGGATCCTACGCATTACAAGTGTTCGACGTCCTACCTAGGTTACAACGACGTACAATGATGTCAGGAAAGTGCCGCTAGCTATACGCATTTGCACGTGCACTACTACTAGTAGCTAATATAGTTTAGATTCCGCAAACAAAATAGTGGAGTATTAGCTAATAGTTTTTGGCGTGATTCTTTGGACTAATATAGTTTTGGCGCGAGATACCAAAAGTCCAGGGGAAGAGACAGGAGCGAGAAAGGACGGACGGTTCCAAAAATGTGCGGACCGGATAAGCCTGGCATGGTTCGTCACGTACTCGTGCGGTAATCCCATTCCACGGGCAGGCGGCGAGGTTCACCGGCCGACTCCATTCCAAAACAGATACACTACGGGCTGCCATGTGCAGAGGAGCCCGGGCCCACACGGCTCTTAATTTTAAAGAGGAAGGTGTTCTTGAAGAAGAGCATATATGTCCGTCTCCATCCATGGACCAAAATATATATATCCTACATTAATGGAGTATATACTATTACGTCACTGATCATATTTCTCCTTCACCAGATATTGCATGTGGCTCGGTGGGTATCTGACCAATGAAGATCGGGCGCGCGCTTTTCCTTTCATCAAAACGTGAAGGAAATGGCACGGATGCTGCATGCACACGTGTTGCACATCTGAACAACCACGTCCTGCATGCCAACGTCTCTTTATATATACAGATTGACACCCAACAGCACACACGTCATGTACACATAAGGCTAGGTGATCAGTGCTAGATCGAAGGCATGTAAGCAACTCACTGTAGATTAGGAAGTTAGGAAGTGTCCGCCGGCGACGACGACCGCGTCATGTACACACACGGCCGCGATCGACGCGCTCGATCGAGGGTCCCCGATAGGACCCGGCACACACAGCTGGCACATCGATTCAATTTCAGAGCCCTGTGGACAGTAGCTAGCCCGACTTCGTCGACCATTAACAACCTTAGCATTCGGTTCGATCTCTGCACGTTGAAAACCCAAACATACTTGTTAGATTTCGTATTGTATCTCTACTGTATAAACCATACCTTATTGCTATTGAACTTGTATGTCATCATTATATATGTGATAGGCCATCCCTTTGAGAGTTGAGCCAGTTCCCCTAAAACCTACGTTTTACATGGTACCAGAGCCAAGAGGTCTTGAGTTCAAGACCCTGCCAACGCAGTATTAAATATAACGATTCTGCGGACTACATCGATCCCACGTCTAAGGACTAAAATAGTCTAGACGTGAGGGGGAGTGTTGAAATATATTGCCCGCCTTTCACCATCAGTTCGGACTTTTGGATGAGTTGGTTGGAGCATGAATTCAATATGGTATCGAGTCTAACCTAGGTCCTCCACCTCCACCCCAGCCGCCGCCGCCGCCGCACCAAAACCCTAAACCCTAGGGCTGCCGCCGCCGGCGCCATGACCGCTTCCGCTTCGGGCGCCGCCAGCTCCGGGTCTATCCCCGCGTCGCTTGCCGCCCTCCTCAACCTCCCACCTTGCCCCCTGGCTCCGTCAGTGCCTCAGTTTTTCGGCACCACCGCCGCCGGCTCCCTGTTTTCAGCACCGATCCCACCGTCACCGCCCGCGACGGCCTCAGCACCAGTCGCGCCACCGCCGCCCGCGATGGCCTCCTTTGGATCCTCCTCGACACTCACGGTCATCCCGGCGACCTCGGGGGAGACGCTGCCCGCGGAGCCACCCGTGACCTCGCTCACGGCACCACCCGCGGCCGTGATCCCGATCGTCCCCGCGCCGCCACCCGCGGCATCAGTCGCGGTCGTGGATCCTATCACGGCTCCGCCGCCAATCGTCCCTGCTGCTGGCGCAATCACGCCCACCGGGCCGTTCCACTTCGACAACTTGATCGCCATCCGACTCACGCCGGACAACTACTTGTTCTGGCGCGCCAAGGTCCTACCGCTGCTACGCAGCCGATCTCTCCTCGGGTTTGTTGATGGTTCGCTACCGTGTCCTCCGCAGGTCATCCCAACCGTCCACGGCCCGGCCATCAACCCGGAACACCATATGTGGGTGTAGCAGGACAAGGCAATCCTCTCTGCCATCCAGGGTTCCCTCGGCGACGGGGTCACCGGCCTTTGTCTCTTCGCCGCCACCTCCATGGACGTCTGGACGACCCTGGAGCACGCCTTTGCCCAAGTCTCTACCTCCCGCTCGATGGCCCTTCGCAGCGAACTCGCCGACATCAAGAAGCTGGACTCCTCCGCTACGACCTACTTCAACAAGATGAAGGTGTTGGCGGACACGCTCACCTCTATTGGTCGGCCGCTTAGCGACGAGGATTTCGCCGGCTTCGTCATCAAAGGCCTCGACGCCAACTACGACAATCTCGCTGAGGCCGTCCACAACGTCAAGCCAGCGATACCTCCTCACGAGCTCTACTCATGCCTCCTCTTCACCGAGCAACGTGTCGAGGCTCGTCGCTCCTCCGCCACCATCACCGCCCAGTCGGCGGCCTTCTGGGCCTCTCGTGGCCAGCGCCCACCTGCCCCGTCACCTGGCAAGGCAGCCCCGCCCCCTGCATCGACCCTGGGTGGGGGCCTTAACACTAGGATGGTGTGCCAGCTATGTGGTCATGAACGCCATGTCGCCTCCATGTGTCACCGCCACTTTCAGAGGAGCTTTCTTGGCATCGGCAACGACGGCAAGGGCAACGAGCGCCAGTTTGCCATGGCAGACTTTGGTCCTCCCGCCGCCGCCCCGTCTGCCCACATCGCCGCCAAGGGCAAGGACCCGCGCGTCGAGCAGGGATACACACCATCCTACCCTGTTGATCCAGCCTGGTACATGGACACCGGCGCCACGGATCATATGACGAACAAGCTCAACAAACTCTCCACCTACCAGCCCTACTACGGGCACGATCAGGTTCACACCGCCAATGGTGTAGGTATGCCCATCTCTCATATTGGCCAAGCATCTCTTTTAACTAGTCATCCCTCTAGGCAGCTCCATCTTCGTCATGTTTTACGGGTACCCCGGTAACTCGTAATCTTTTATCTGTCCCTAAGCTCACCCTTGATAATCATGTCCTATGTGAATTTCACCCTTTTAATCTTTTTGTTAAGGATCGAGCAACCCGGGACGTTCTGCTTAGTGGCCGGTTGAGCCAAGGCTTGTACCGTTTGGAGGATCCATCCGCCCCGTGCGTCTTCAGCGGTGTTCGTGTGTTGCCTTCCCAGTGGCACTCTCGCTTTGGTCACCCCGCCACACCCATCGTTCGCCACATAATCCATCGTCATGAGCTGCCATTAGTGTCTAGCAATAAAGAGATTTCCGTGTGTGATGCCTGTCAGCAAGGCAAGAGTCATCAGCTACGTTTTGTTTCATCTACTAGAGAAGTAAAGAACCCTCTAGAAATTGTGTTTTCTGATGTGTGGGGTCCGGCACAAACATCTGTTAGTGGTCACAACTATTATGTCAGTTTTGTTGGTGCCTATAGTCGCTTCACTTGGCTTTATCTTCTTAAGCGCAAATTGGATGTGTTTGATATATTCATACAGTTTCAATTGCATGTTGAACATCTACTCAAGCATAAAATTATCCATGTTCAATCAGATTGGGGGGGGGCGAATATGGCAACCTCAACACCTTCTTTAATAAGCTTGGGATCTCTCATCGTTTATCATGCCTGCATACACATCAGCAGAATGGCGCTGTTGAGCGCAAACATCGCCATATAGTTGAGACCGGCCTCACACTTCTTGCTCATGCCTCTGTACCCTTTTGTTTTTGGAGTGATGCTTTTGCTACCGCGTGTTTTCTCATTAACAGATTACCTACGCGTGTACTTAATATGAAAACTCCGATTGAGCTTCTCTTAGGTGAAACTCCTGACTATACCTTTTTTAAGGTGTTCGGGTGTGCCTGCTGGCCTCATCTTCCTCCTTATAATGATCGCAAACTTGAGCTTCGCTCCAAAAAGTGTGTGTTCTTAGGGTATAGTTCTCTTCATAAAGGCTACAAGTGTCTCCATGTCCCAACCAATCGAGTCTACATATCTCGGGATGTTGTTTTTTATGAGACCGTCTTCCCCTTTTCTGCCATGCCTCAGTCATCCACCGCAACACCTTCTATGCATTCATCTCCTCTTATGCCTGGCCAATTTGAAGATGCTGCATATTCGCCTGTGTTGTTACCTAATCATGGTGCAGGAATTGGACATGGAGCTCGCCTGGAACTCCTCCCTGACGGACCCGCTACATCGCCTGTGGTGCACGTCGATCGGCCGGTGCATGCACCGCCTCCCGTCCTCGACCCCGCAACGGGCGCCCCGTCTCCAACCACGGCTGGGCCGGAGCCCATGCTGGCTACTGCGACCGGGCCAGAGCCTGCGACGGCCTCCTCTGAGCAGTCTCCGTCGCCACCTCCTCGCCCGGACTCCCCTACATCGTCGCCCTCGCCATCCGCGTGGGCGTCCTTGGTGCCTACTTCGCCCGGGTCTGCAGCGGCTCACACGCCGCCGGGGCCTACGTCGCCTGGCCTACTGTCGCCTGGTCCGCCGTCGCCTGGCCCGACGTCACCCGGTCCTTCTTCGCCGGAGTACCCTGGACCAGCCTCACCTGCTCCGGACATCCCGCCGGCCCCGGTGTTTGCTCCCCCGCGGCGTCCACACACTCGCAGCCGCAGTGGCATTGTTCGTCCCAAGGAGCGCACCGATGGCACGGTCACCTATCTTGCTGCTTGCCTGGCTCATGCTGTGGATGATCCAACCGTCGAACCACGCAGTTATCAAGCCGCTATGAGTATTCCACACTGGAGGGCTGCTATGGAACAAGAAATATCATGCTCTTATGAAGAATAAGACATGGACACTTGTTCCCCCTCCGTCTCGTGTCAACATCATTGATTCGAAGTGGGTGTTCAAGGTGATGAAACATGCAGATGGTTCCATTGAGCTCTACAAAGCGCGCCTCGTGGCCAAGGGCTTTAAACAGCGTCAGGGCCTGGACTATGAGGATACATTCAGCCCAGTTGTCAAGCCTACCACTATTCGACTTCTTCTGTCTCTGGCAGTTTCTCGCGGATGGTCTCTCCGCCAGCTTGATGTGCAGAACGCTTTTCTTCATGGATTGCTTGAAGAAGAGGTTTACATGCGGCAGCCACCTGGATTTGTTGATCACAGTCAGCCTCATCATCTCTGTCATCTGACGAAGGCCATATATGGACTGAAGCAGGCTCCCCATGCCTGGCATGCTCGCCTGGCTTCAGCTCTACACACTCATGGGTTCATTCCTTCGACGGCTGATACTTCACTGTTCTTGTTTCACCGATCGAGTGTGACCATGTACCTCCTTGTGTATGTGGATGATATTGTCCTGGCGAGCTCATCTCCGACGGCTGCTGATGTTCTTGTGACTGCACTTGGTCGTGATTTTGCAGTTAAGGATTTGGGACAGCTTCATTTCTTCCTGGGTATTGAGGTCGCTCATCAGTCTCGTGGCAGTTTGGCTCTCACCCAGAAGAAGTACTCTCTTGATCTCTTGCGCCGTGCTGGTATGCTCAAGTGCAAGCCATCACCTACGCCCATGTCCTCCACTGACACCCTTTCTGCTGCTGATGGTGCTCTTCTCTCTCCTGAGGATGCTACTGAGTACAGGTGTATTGTTGGTGGCCTGCAGTATCTGACGATCACGCGTCCTGATCTCTCCTTTGCGGTTAACAGGGTGTGCCAGTATCTTCATGCTCCCACTGATGTACACTAGTCTGCTGTGAAGCGCATACTCCGTTATGTGCGTCTCACTGTCTCTTTTGGTCTTCACCTGCGCCCCAGTTCCTCCGGAGTTCTTTCTGCATTCTCTGATGCTAATTGGGCTGGGTGTCCAGATGACAGGCGATCCACGGGGGGGACATGCTGTGTTCTTGGGTCCTAATCTGATCGCCTGGAGTGCACGCAAGCAAGCCACTGTTTCCCGCAGCAGCACGGAAGCTGAGTACAAGTCGGTTGCCAATGCAACTGCTGAACTTATATGGATTGAGTCCCTACTTCGAGCGCTAGGAGTTGCTCAGCCACATCCTTCGGTCCTTTGGTGTGACAACATCGGTGCTACGTTTCTGTCGTCAAACCCGGTGTTCCATGCACGGACTAAATACATTGAGATTGACTATCATTTTGTGAGGGAACGTGTTGCACAGAAGCTACTACAAGTCAGGTTTATCTCTTCAAAAAATCAACTTGCGGACATCTTCACCAAGCCTCTACCTTCTCCCATGTTTGAGGTATGTAGGCGCAATCTCAACCTCCTAGATACTTCAGGAGTGAGTTGAGATTGAGGGAGGGTGTTAGACTCCGTATTGTAGCCCTACTGTGTAAAACATACCTTATTGATATTGGACTTGTATGTCATCATTATATATATGTGATAGGCCACCCCTTTGAGGGTTGAGCCAGTTCCCCCAAAACCTACATTTTACAATACTCCTACTAAGATCAGGGTTCAGACATCACAGTGAGGGGACCGGGTAGCTCCTGCACGTCCTGCACGTTGAAAATCAGAACATAGGAGTAGATTTGGGATTCAGAGATCAGAGTCAGGGACGGACCAGCTAGCCCACCAGCAGTTAAGTTGGCAACAATGGCCGTGGTTGGAACGCTGGATATCCATCGCCACGGCACATGACACGGTCGTGTGCAAGTTGCATCGGTCGATCAGATTAGCACTAGAGTGAACGCGCCGACGACTACGAAGATCACAATAGCACGAGAGTGAACCAGGATACTGCTCGCAACCTGACCACAATTATGACGAGTCAAACTTCCATCGCGTTGCAAGTCCCGGCCGCCAACCGTGCCTCCGTGGGTGGCCCAAATCCACGCGACGGTGGCTTAGGTCGTCGTCGTTCACAGGGTCTTCTCCACAATGCATTTTTTGCACCTCTTTCTGCAGGGAACCCCTTGTCCTTTCATAGTTCTGCGATCGTGTACAACACGACACAGACAGTGAGGACTCAGGAGTGAATATGAGTAGCAGGATTTCATTTTTTTTTTCCGGGGAGCAGGATTTCATTTCACTGTGGCTTTAGTGTAAGAAAATGGAGTTCATCTGAACCTAATTACCTCTACGTGGTTTCTACTAGCTTTAGCTACCCGGATCAAGAAGCAACCCAGCTGGTACGCATGCATACGTACGTACGTCCACAGGAAGTTCGAGTATATTTTGTTGGTTCTTGGGGCGCACGAATTAAACAATTGCCATAAGAAAATTGGATGTATATACGTGAGAGGATAAGCACGTACACATGTGGATGGTCATTGGATGGGGTGGACAGTCGTCAAGCTTGACAGCTAGGCCACGCCCATGTTATCACATGAGAGCAGATCACAACCTGGTCAAATGCTTAATTAATTTAGTACACTCCCACTAGGCCATCACCGCCCATCGATTAGTTGTTGGAGTGCGTCATACATATGGTTTGGTTGGAACTAAATGCAGCAGAACCCTCTGTCATGGCAGAAATTTTCGCGGGGAAGAACATGGTGCGTGGCATCCCATGTTTTCTCTAAAAGGAGAAAGGAGAAATATATACTTAACAAGCAGTCTCCATGAGTAAATAAGTACAGCGTCGACGAGCTTATGATTTACACAAACAATTCATATGTCGGAACGGGGAAATCCTCTCAACATGTGCTTTCGGCACGTAAAGTGAAAAGTGTTCTAGAGTAACATCTACTGTAGCATCGAGCACAGACGTACGTACGTTGCGGACGAACAGCCACGGAACAGAATTTCATACTGCACACCAGATTCAGAGAAACCAAATGCTAATCTGCTTTAACCCAAATTTGGTGTTAAAACCAAGTGGCATCGTCGCTTCTTTTTCTCCAGAGAAGAAGAATAAAAGGGCGCCATCGACCCAGGTTCTCAAGAATTTTTCATCGACTCGCGTAGCCATCCGGAGATATTCCTTCTGACCTAACAGGTCCAACAATTTTGTCCAACGCAACCAGCACGCCGGCTTCCCTGTTCACTTGTTCCGTTCTGTTTCTGCAAGCTAGGAGCATCTCCAGCCGTTGGCCCCCCCAGGAGGCATAAAAATCGCCACCTGGGGGCGAGCCGGCGGTATAATCGGCTCTGGGGGCGGTTGGGCACCCAGCCGTCGCCCCCAGGCACCGATGTCGGTCTAGTTTTCGGCACACTTTCGGCGAAAAATAGCCCGATATCGGCGAGAATCGGCCCATATTCGGCGTGGTTCGGCGTGAATTCTCAACATAGTTCATCATAGAAAATCAATAGAAATCAAATAGTTCAACAAAATAGTGCAACGACAAATAGTTCAATACAAATTATATAGTTTAACAAATAAAAACTCATTTTTCATCACACGTCGAGCTAGGCGTCGCCCTTGATCCTCCATAGATGCTCCACCAAATCCTGTTGCAGTTGTTGATGCACCTGTGGGTCACAGATCTCCTGGCGCATATTGAGGTAGGCAGTCCAGGTTGCCGGTAGCTGGTGATCAACTTCGGCAAGAGGACCCTGCGGGCGCGGTGGGCGCGCACCCGCCGGTACACTGCCCCTGCGCGGCCAGAACGTCGGAAAAATCGCCCAGACGGTGGTGGAGAGGCTGCCCCGGCGAAACCTCTTCTCTTTTTTCGGCGGGGAATGGCCTATCTAGCGGTGGTGGGCGGTGGGTGGCGCCGGGATCAGCCGGGTGTCGGCCGAGCGCGCGGGGGGTGGGAGGCGAATCTGGACGATAGGCTTGACTTTTCGCCTGCCAATGTGGGCCAGGCGTGCTTTTCCCTTGCGCCGGAGCCCTCGAGCGTCCCCCAGTACGCCGGGTTCGGCATGCGATCGCTGGGCCCAAAAACGGGCCGAGCCGGCAGATTTCGGCGTCCTGGGGACGCGACTGGGGCGGTTTTTCGACGCCGGCACGGAAAAGGTCGCCTGGGGAGGCTTGTTGGGGACGCGGCTGAAGATGCTCTAAGCATCATGTGCCAGACACACAAGGAGTTCAGACTTCAGAGAAGTCTAATAAGCAACAACATGAACAGTGACAGCCCAGTTGGCGGTGCTGGGAAGTGGGCCCGGTCGCGTACATAGCCATGAACTATTCAAATAAGCAGGTGGTCGCAGCCCAGAGGTGATCATCGCCGGTTACTATTATTGAAGGAAAGATGAGCATGTCATCTATTCTAACATTTCAAGAACTGACAGTGGACAGAGAAAAGTTTCCTGGCACTGAGTAGTGAGTACTACTAGTAGCTGATGATGATGTATATCCTTCCGAACGAAGAAAGTTATATGAAGTCTCAAGTCCATGTCGTCGTCGTCGTGTCCGGCTAAGCTCGCGGTTTTCTCCACCTAGTCAAGCTATGCAAGTCGTAGATAGGAGCCTGATGGATCCATTCAAACGCTTCTGTATTCAAACAGCGTTGATCCCAAGAGCTTACAACCACATGACCAAGCGGCAGGCCACCAAGGGAAAACAATCACTAGTAGAAAAAAGCCCATTTGTCCCGGTTCATAAGGTCCATTTGTTTCGGTTCCGGAACCGGGACGAAAGGGTCGGTACTAAAGCCCTATACCTTTAGTCCTGGTTCTTATACAAACCGGGACAGATGGGGATCCACGTGGCCGCTGCGGCTTGCCCAAGTAGGAGGGCCTTTTGTCCCGGTTGGCATCCACGCGTCAGCAGTTCAGGGCTGGGGTTTTTGTTTTTTTATGGGGGGTTGGGGGTTTTGTAGGGTTAATTTAGGGGTTTCATATATTATGTTAGCTAGCTAACAGAGAGAAGTGTCCTCTCTTATCTCCGTGCTTGGTCGACGCTATGTACTATACGTATAGAGATGACTCGACACGCTAGCTAGTAAGCAAATGAAGGAAACCATTAAGTACAGAAGATCATCATGAACATATACAGAGAGAAGTGGTCGACCTCTCCTTCTTCGAGAGATTGATCGAACAACAAGTTTTCGTATATCTATCCGCCGCTACTGGCTACATATCTACAATAGATATCTTACAATCCCCTAACATCTAAACTCAAGTTTCACATGGTATTCTCCGTCTTTATTGATGACGTGGTCAAGAAAGAATCCCGCCAATTCCTCTTGAATTGCTCGTATGCGATCTTGTGGTAGGAGTTCATCCCGCATCTGAAACATCTAATTTGAAGAAGGGGGTCAATACATATATATGAATGAAACTCAACACAAATGATGGTAATAAAATAAAATTGTGAATAGTATTGCTTACGCACTTCATATTGTTTTCTAGAGTAGCCCCGCTCACAGGTGGTGTGGTGGATGAACTCGCAAATGTAGTATCCACAGTAATTATTCTCGGGTTCCTGCCACAACCACTTTACAAGAAATAGAGGTCAATCAAACTGATAAGCAAGCATGCTAAATGGTATTGATGAAACTAGCTAGAATCAATGGGAGATGCGCGGAACTAGCTAGTAGTACTTACTTTCGGGTGTGTAAATCGCAGCTCGATCGGCAGTCCCGGAGCTTGTGCGGTGAACTTTTTTCAAACCCTGCCAGACAAAGAAAACAATTACTTGATATTAGGAAATGAACAAAGTTGCCGATATGGTGCGATAATGATCGATTGAACTTACTTCTCGAGCATTTTAGTCATGGCTGCATACTCCTCGGGATCTTTCCGTCTTGAGTCTATGACGGTTACTAGTCCCTGCCCAAGCTTAATCTCTAGCAGAATAAAGTGGAAGTTGTGCACGCATGCATAACTCATCAATTACATTACTATAACCTCGAGTATATAATAAGGGAAACCGAATATGCACAAGACAGGAATACTCACTTGAAGTTGTAAGGAAAGAGTATTTTATCTTTGTTTTGATTTTGAAGCAACGATCGTAGCAAGTTGGCCTCGGTTTATTTGGCATCATGTTTAACATTCCATTCATCTATGAGATTTGTGTTAATGAATCCAATATCACCGATTTGTCTTTTCTTGCATTCGGCGATCTTCAATCTGCATAATATAGTGAGGATAATATATACGTGTAATGAAAGAGCTGAGCTATATATAGAGACTTAATTACAGAAGTAGTACTTACAAACAGTAGCAAGTGACGATTATTTTATCGAGGGCCTTTTGATTGAAAAACTGGAAGAACTCTTCAAATGGAACAGACAATAGATCAATTCCAACGAGGTCATGCTCCTCTTTAACTCTCAGCGTCAAAGTATCCTACCCAGACCTGCTGCAGGTGTCCATGTACCACTCATGGAATCTTCACATCATCGTTGTTAGAGGAGGATGACCAGGTTTGACGAGAGGCTTCCCGTGCCGGTATTTGAATTCGTCCACCTCCATTATATCAAAATGTGCATCGCCGGGCAGGTAATCTCCAGGATTGGTACCGGGCACCATCCTCGCATGATTAGCGACGATATCGCTAGACACCTTGAGCGGGGGGCACGATTGGTTTGCTTGTTCGCCGAGCTGGGGATTTTTTCCCCACTTCTTCGTTCTGCTAACCTTCGATCACTGCATGTACTTCCCGACCGGGACACTTCCTTATATGAACTTTGAATAATGCGATCATAATTGGTTAGCGGCGGAGAAGGTGGTGGTCGCTTCAGGGCATCGACAGTGCGCTAAACTTTCACGGGATCTATCTTCTCCTCCGGAGGTTGACGTTTCTCAGCTCTTTGCATTTCAAAGAAGTCCTTCACATGGGCTTTACAGATCTTCGTGTTTTCCTCCTCGGTCATCTCGTATGGTAACTTCTCTAGAGGCTTGAGAGATGGACTGAATCTGTATTGCCTCCCGCCTCTACCTGTACTGCTAGACGCGGGAGCAGCCGGAGCGGTTGCGGCTGTCTTCTTTTGTTGCTTACGAGGCGGAGAAGGAGGCGGAGTGCTACGACGCACCGGAGCAGCTGGAGCGGCGGCGGCTCTCTTCCGCCCTTGCTGACGAGGCGGAGGAGGAGGCGGGCTGCTTAGACATGCCGGCGCAGGCGGAGAAGGAGGCGGAGTGCCGCCACGCACCGGAGCAGGTGGAGAAGGTGGCGGAGTGCCTTGATCACTCGCCGGAGGAGGAGGAGGAGGAGTGCCCTGACTCGCCGGAGGAGGAGGAGGAGGCGGAGGCGTCCAGTTCGGAAGCTTGATGAGCCCCTTCCGCCTTAGACATGGAGTCTTCAGAGCAAGGCGCAGCTGAGTCTCCCCTTCACCGGTAGAGTGGTCAAGCTCGAGCTCCTCAAATCCCTCCGTTATTTCATCGACCATCACAACAGCATAGCCTTGTGGAATCGGAAGTCAGTGAAAAGTTGCGCCGGGTTCACGAGGTGCAATTGAGCCGACAGCCGCCTTGACTTTGAGGTGCCCCCATTGCGCCATAAGGTGGCAATCTTGAGCCTCCATGATAGTATTCATGGGGTAGCTGGGAGCCGTGAAGTCAGGCTGCTGAAGGAGCTCGGTGGAAGCCATGTTACTTCTCCGCTGAGATGGCGGGGTAATTTCTGGGATAGCTTCGTGCCGCTGATCTGGTTGGTCGGCAGTTCGCTGTCTCTCAACTTGTTCCTCTAGCTTTAGTACTCTTGCATTCAGCTTTTGCAGATCGCTGAGCTCCTGTTTCCTCTTCCTCTCCTGGGTTTTGTACCCGCCTGGGTCGGGAAACCCAACCCTCCACGCAACGGAGCCTGCCATGCCTCGTGTTCCTCCTGGGTGCTCTGGATTGCCGAGGGCCTTTGTGGGCTCGTCGTTCTGTCTGTCGGGAACGAACGTCCCTTGCTGCGTTGCGGTGATATACTGCTGAAGCTTCTGGATGGGTATTCCCATTTGCTCGTTCGTCCAACGGCACTTCCCTGTTTCAGGGTCCAAGGTTCCCCCAACCCCGAAGAACCAAGTCCTTGAACGGTCTGGCCAGTTCAATGTCTCTGGTTCGACCCCTTTATCAAGCAGGTCCTTCTCAGCCTTGTCCCACTAGGGCCGGGCTTCGAGGTAGCCACCCGACCCCGTGCGATGGTGATGCTCCTTCTTTGCAGCATTTATCTTGTTTGTTGCTGACATCTTCTTACTCTTATCCGATGTCTTGTGGGCCACAAATGCGGGCCAGTGATGTCTTGTCTTCTCAAATCGGCCGGTGAATTCTGGAGTCTTCTCTTTGTCGACAAACGTTGATTTCAACTCATTCTTCCACCTCCTGAAAAGATCTGCCATCTTCTTAAGAGCATGAGCCTTGATCAATGGCTCTATAACTGGCTTATCCGGATCCTCCTCTGGTGGTAGGGTGAAATTTGCCTTCAGCGCGGTCCAAAGATCATCTTTCTATCTATCGTTGACATAAGACACTTGAGGGTCTTTGCTCTTAGGCTTATTCCATTGGTGGATGCTGATCGGGATCATGTCCCTAACAAGAACCCCCACTGAGCAGAAAATGCTTCCTTGATCCGGCTAGATTCAATCGATTGGCCATCGCCCTTGATTGTTGTGATCGTGAACCTTTCATCCTGGTGCAACCTTTTCTTCGGGCCTCGTCTCGTTACCGAAGTTTGGCTCGATCCGGAGGGCTAGAAAGAAGAAAGAAGAGAGTTAATATGTGTACATACCAAAACAATTAATGCATCAATTAGCTAGTCAGCACAGGCTAAATTAATAATATATATACCTCGCCGGACTTTGCAACAGCTCCTTCCTCTGTTCCGTCCCTGAAGCCGTCATCACGATCTCCTTCTTCCACCGGCATTCGGTCACTGGAGCCATCATGATCATGTCCTTCCACCTCCATTATTCGATCACCGAAGCCTGCTTCACCCTCTCCTTCCAGACCATCGGTGTCATTGAGATACGACAAGACATCACCTCCGCCGAGGATTATGTCCCCCAACAACTCTTCTGCTTCGAAATCTCGGTGCTCCATAGTTTCTGCAAATATTACAACATGGAAATTAATATACAAACATGAGAGATGGATATATTAGTGGCAAAAATAGACCTAGCTAGCTCGACGCTTCTACGGTTTGGGGTGGCCTCGACGATAATGCTCTTTTAACTTGGTAAATTTGGGTGGCCTCGGCAACGCTCCGGACCGCCTCTCTCATGAATGTCTGACGTCCGGACCGACAAGGGATTTAACAAAATGGCACCATTCTGGGTGTGCAGAAAATGGTCCATATTTTTCCTGATCTCATCTACTCTTCTATATGTCAGGTTGTCTAGTGTCAAAGAATTCAAGAAAACCATGACTTCATCATTAGCCGAAAATGACAGGCGCATAATGGTACGAAGCTCTTCAAAGTTGTTTTGGAACGGAGTTCCCGATAGAATAATTCACTTTTTGGTACAAAGTTCAGCAAGAGCCTTCCGAATATCACTATTTGGAAGGCCTTTGCTGAAATTCGTACCAACAGGAAAATTATTCTATCAGGAACTCCGTTCCAAAACAACTTTGAAGAGCTTTGTAGCATCATACGCATGTTACTTCCAGCAAATGATGAAGCCATGGATTTCTTCAATACTTTGACAGACAACATGACATATAGAAGAATATATATATATATGAGATCAGAAAAAAAAAATTGGATCAACTTGTGCACATCCATAACGGGGGCATTCTTGATATATCTGGACCCTCGACCCCTCAGCAACCCTCGACCCTCTACACTAGTTCACGACCCTCGACCGCTCGGCGATCCACAACCCTCTACCTTAGTTCCCGATCCTCGACCCCCTCATGTCATGTTTGTATAGTGCCAAAGAATTCAACAAAACCATGTCTTCATCATTAGGCGAAAATAACAGGCGCATGATGGTACGAAGCTCTCCAAAGTTATTTTGGAACGGAGTCTCAGATAGGATAATTCGCTTTTTGGTACAAAGTTCAACAAGAGCCTTCCGAATATCGCTATTTGGAAGGCCTTTGCTGAAATTCGTACCAAAAGTGAATTATCCTATCCGGGACTCCATTCCAGAATAACTTTGGAGAACTTCGTACCATCATGCCCCGGTTACTTCCGGCTAATGATGAAGCCATGGATTTCTTCAATACTTTGACACAAGGCAACCTCTCGACCCCTCAGCGATCCTCGACCCTCGACGACCCTCGACCCTCGAACCCTCGGCGACCCTCGAACCCTCGACCCCTCGGAGACCCTCGACCCTCTACCCTAGTTATGGATAGAGGAGAAGATCGAAGAAAAAAAGAGGAGAAGAAGAAAGGAATAGAGGAGAAGATCAAAGAAAAAAAAGAAGAATTATTCTATTTTTTCCTTCTTCTCCTCTTTTTTTCTCCTTTTTCCTCTTCTTATTTATTTCTCCCCGTCTTCTTCTTCTTCTCCTTCTTCCTCTTCTTATTTTCCTTTTTCCTCTCCTTCTTTTTCTTCTTCTTCCTTCTTCCTTCTTCCTCTTTTCTTCTTTTTCCTTATTTTACTTTTTCCTCTCCACTAACCTAAAATGTACTAACCTAAAATGCACTAACAGTACAATAAACCTGAAATGCACTAAATCAACTAACCTAAAATGCACTAACCTAAAATCGATATCTACTAACGACCTAAATAAAAAAATTAATACATATATGAACAAAACAATTCACCATTCATCTCATTATGTACATCCATGCATACATATGAACAAAAAAACATCATATATATGATCATCTATGAACAAAAAAAGCATAATATGAATAAAAAAACTTATATGAACAAAACAGGGGAGGAAAAGGGGCCAGCTGCCAGACCGAACGGGGAGGGGCGGCGCCCACCGTCGGGGCAGGGCACAGGCGCGGGGCGGCGCGTCGACGGCGAGCTTGGGGCAGGGCAGGGGTGCGGGGCGGCGCGGCGATGGCGAGCTCGGGGCAGGGCGCGCAGGGGTGCGGCGGCGGCGCGGACATGGCGAGCTCGGGGCAGGGCAGGGCGTCGACGGCGAGCACTGGCAGGGGCGCGGCGGCGGCGATCTCGGGGCAGGGCGAGGGGCGCGGCGGCGAGCACGGTCATCTTGGCGGCATCGATGAGCTCGGCGTCGTCGGGGGGCAATTGGCGATGAAACTGTCAAATTTTCTAAGTGTGGGCTTATATACCCAAACCTTTGGTCCCGGTTCGCGGCATGAACCGGGACGAACGCCCCCCTTTGGTCCCGGTTCGTGCCACCAACCAGGACCAAAGGTCTCTTTTCAGTAGCCCAAAGGGCGGGAAAAGGAGACCTTTGGTCCGGGTTGGTGGCACCAACCGGGACTAAAGGGGGGCATTGGTCCCGGTTGGTGCCACGAACTAGGACCAAAGGGTGGCATTGGTCCCGGTTCGTGCCACCAACCAGGACCAATGGCCTTGCACAGCGGCCTGGTTGTGGGAGTTTAGTCCCACCTCGCTAGTTGAGAGCGCCATGCACCTGTTTATAAGCATCGCTGCCTCTTCCCTCACGAACTCCTCTGAACTGCAGGCCTATGGTCCTAATCTGACACTGCTATGCCTGTAGGCCTGCTGGTCCTTCTGCGGGCCTGAATCCTGGCCCAACTAGCTGGGTTTCTAGTCATATTCAGGCTGTGGTGGCCCAGTAAGTGGCATTTTTTCTGTTTTTTTTCTTTTTTGCTTCATTTTTTTTTTTGCTTTTTTTGCAGGTTTCCGGTGATTCTTTTTGCTGTTAGGTCACAAAAATTATAGACTTTCTATTAGTACCATTAATTTTCAAATTTGAATAGTTTAAATTTGAATTCTTTTAAATTTGTGTGAATCACTAGAGTAATTAGTTTTCCTGCTATTTAATTTTTTTGTGTTTTATCATTATATTAAATTTGGTAATTTTTAGGTTGTTTTCATGTCTGTTTTAATGAAGAACAAATTTTGTTATTTTAGTTTGCTATTAAAGTTTCTAACAAAAAATTCTTTATGAAATTTTTTTGCCATTAATGTTTTGAACAGAAAATACTTTGATAATTTTAGTTGCATAAATTTTATATAATTTTAGTTTAAAAAATACTGGAGGTTTATAAAAGCTTTTTAGTTTATTCCTTTTGCCATTAGAGTTTTATAAAAACTTTTTAGTTGATTCTTTTTGCTATTGAAGAATATTATAGTTTTGTTTTAGTTGATCATAACAGGATATTTTAATTGATTATTTTAAGTTCATTTTTTTGCTATTAGTTCATTCTTTTTGCGCTAAATGACCCTGAAATTGAAAAGCACTACAAATGAACTCTGAAAAGGTTGAAAGTTGGCATGGTATCATCATTTCACCCACATAGCATGTGCTAAAAAGTTGAGAGGGTTACGGCAAAAACTGGATGCACTTCGTGTACAAAACGGGCAATCTCTTTCGAAGTATCAGGGTTTCGAACGAAAACTCATCTGTTAAAAAGGGATTTCATTTTTTTGAACTTTTTTGAACTCCAGACTTTTTGTGTGTTGCAAATGCACCATTGAAAGCCACATCATCAATTTTCAACCCTTTGTGACTTCATTTGTTATTTTTCATGCATTTATTGATTTTTTGAGCTATATGACCCTGAAATTGAAATGCACTACAAATGAACTCTGAAAAGGTTGAAAGTTGGCATGGTATCATCATTTCACCCACATAGAATGTGCTAAAAAGTTGAGAGGGTTACGGCAAAAACTGGATGCACTTCGTGTACAAAACGGACAATCTCTTTCGAAGTATCAGGGTTTCATATGGAAACTCGTCTGTTACAAAGGGATTTCATTTTTTGAACTTATTTGAACTCCAGACTTTCTGTGTGTTCGAAATGCACCATTCAAAGCCACATCATCAATTTTCAACCCTTTCTGACTTCATTTGTTATTTTTCATGCATTTACTGATTTTTTTTAGCTATATGACCCTGAAAATGAAAAGCACTACAAATGAACTCTGAAAAGGTTGAAAGTTGGCATGGTATCATCATTTCACCCACATAGCATGTGCTAAAAAGTTGAGAGGGCTACGGAAAAAACTGGATGCACTTCGTGTACGAAACGGACAATCTCTCTCGAAGTATCAGGGTTTCATACGGAATCTCGTCTGTTACAAAGGGATTTCATTTTTTTGAACTTATTTGAACTCCAGACTTTTTGTGTGTTCAAAATGCACCATTCAAAGCCACATTATCAATTTTCAACCCTTTCTGACTTCAGTTGTTATTTTTCATGCATTTACTGATTTTTTTTTGAGCTAAATGACCATGAAATTGAAAAGCACTTCAAATGAACTCTGAAGAGGTTGAAAATTGGCATGATATCATCATTTCACCCACATAACATGTGCTAAAAAGATGAGAGGGTTATGGCAAAAACTGAATGCACTTCGTGTACAAAACGGACAATCTCTTTCGAAGTATCAGGGTTTCATACGCAAACTCGTCTGTTACAAAGGGATTTCATTTTTTGAACTTATTTGAACTCCAGACTTTTTGTGTGTTAAAAATGCACCATTCAAAGCCACATCATCAATTTTAACCCTTTCTGACTTCATTTGTTATTTTTCATGCATTTACTAATTTTTTTGAGCTAGATGACCCTAAAATTGAAAAGCACTTCAAATGAACTCTGAAGAGGTTGAAAATTGGCATGATATCATCATTTCACCCACATAGCATGTGCTAAAAAGTTGAGATGGTTACGGCAAAATTGGATGCACTTCGTGTACAAAACGGACAATCTCTTTCGAAGTATCAGGGTTTCATACGGAAACTCGTCTGTTACAAAAGGCATTTCATTTCTTCACATGTAACTGCAGTGATATTCTAGATCAAAGGCATCATCATAATAGTTGTGGAGTGAAAGTCTTCACTTTTTCTTCGCTTGTGTCCTTTGCTTATTATGTAGTAACCATGGATATTCTTCATCGCTTAACAGGGTGCTTGGGTCAGCCTTGACTTTGAAGGGAGGAATTTCATGAAACTTTTCATAATCTTCAGACATGTTTGTCTTGCCCTCCAATCCCACGATGTCTCTTTTTCCTGAAAGAACTATGTGGCTCTTTGGCTCATCGTATGATGTATTTGCTTCCTTATCTTTTCTTTTTCTCGGTTTGCTAGACATGTCCTTCACATAGAAAACCTGCGCCACATCATTGGCTAGGACGAACGGTTCGTCTGTGTACCCAAGATTGTTCAGATCCACTATTTCCATTCCGTAATGTGGGTCTACTTGTACCCCGCCTCCTGATAGATTTACCCATTTGCACTTAAACAAAGGGACCTTAAAATCATGTCCGTAGTCAAGTTCCCATATGTCCACTATGTAACCATAATATGTGTCCTTTCCCCTATTGGTTGTTGCATCAAAGAGGACAACGCTGTTTTGGTTGGTGCTCTTTTGATCTTGGGCGATCGTGTAAAATGTATTCCCATTTATCTCGTATCCTTTGTAAGTCAATACAGTCGAAGATGGTCCCCTGGACAACGAGTACAGCTCATGAGAAACAGTGTTGTCACCTCTGAGACGTGTTTCCAACCAACTGCCGAAAGTCCTGATGTGTTCACATGTAATCCAGTCGTCACACTGCTCCGGGTATTTGGAGCGCAGACTGTTCTTGTGTTCACCGACATACGGGGTCACCAACGTAGAGTTCTGTAGAACTGTGTAGTGTGCTTGAGACCAAGAATACCCATCCCTACATATAGGGCTGGAATCCGAGCCGAGTCGAGCCAGCTCGGCTCGACTCGCTAAAGCTCGTTTCGTTAACGAGCTAGCTCGACTCGACTCGTTACTAAAACGAGCTCAAATCCAAGATTGGCTCGACTCGTATAACTCGCGAGCTAGCTCGTTTAGCTTGGTAAGCTCATTAATCCTATGAACATAAAACCTTAAGAATATGGTAAAAATGATTACTTGAGAATGTAAAATATACATATTAAATGGGTGCAATATTCATAAACAATTGTAAGCATGTAAGATCTTAACTTACAATTGGTACTACCATCAAGTCAGTACCCTGTACATGACCATTAACGACAAACAATTGTATATGACCACAATGGTCAACAAGTTAGTAGCATATACATGACCAAGCAATTGTAATTTCCTTGAACGTCTTGGCGTTGTGTTGTGCGCCTAGGACACAGGATGCTTGGATGATCTTTTGTACCGAGCCTAACGAGTTACACGAGTACTCGTGAGATCGGCTCGTTTAACTCGTTTTATAAGCGATCTTAAACTAAAGCTTGGCTCGACTCGTTATTCTTCGAGTTCGAGTCAATTCGAGCCGAGTCACGAGCTACTCGTTTAGCTCGCGAGTTTCGAGCTTTTTTCCAGCCCTACCTACATATTATTGATTCCCCTCCAAGCGTGCCTTTTCCAGTCAGTCTCCCCTCATACCGCGATTGAGGGAGACCAATCTTCTTAAGGCCAGGAATGAAGTCAACACAAAACCCAATGACATCCTCTGTTTGATGGCCCATGGAGATGCTTCCTTCTGGCCTAGCGCGGTTACGGACATATTTCTTTAGGACTCCCATGAACCTCTCAAAGGGGAACATATTGTGTAGAAATACGGGGCCCAGAATGACAATCTCGTCGACTAGATGAACTAGGACGTGCGTCATGATATTGAAGAAGGATGGTGGGAACACCAGCTCGAAACTGACAAGACATTGCGCCACATCACTCCTTAGCCTCGGTAGGATTTCTGGATCGATCACCTTCTGAGAGATTGCATTGAGGAATGCACATAGCTTCACAATGGCTAATCGAACATTTTCCAGTAGAAGCCCCCTGTCGGTGTCAAAACCGGCGGATCTTGGGTAGGGGGTCCTGAACTGTGCATCTAGGATCGATGGTAACAGGAGACGGGGGACACGGTGTTTACCCAGGTTCGGGCCCTCTCTATGGAGGTAATACCCTACTTCCTGCTTGATTGATCTTCATGAATATGAGTGTTACAAGAGTTGATATACCACGAGATCGTAATGGCTAAACCCTAGAAGTGTATCCTATGAGTATATGGTCATGAATCTGTCCTATCCGGACTATGCTCTCTGGTTTATATAGACACCGGAGAGATCTAGGGTTACATGAGGTCGGTTACATAGGAGGAAATCTTCATAATAGGTCGCCTAGCTTGCCTTCCACGCCAAGTAGAGTCCAATCCGGACACGGGTATTGTCTTCGGCCTTCGTATCCTCACAGCCCATCAGTCCGTCCCATGGATAACAGGTCGGACGCCCGAGGACCCCTTAGTCTAGGACTCCGTCAGTAGCCCCTGAACCTGGCTTCAATGACAAGGAGTCCGGCGCGCAGATTGTCTTCGGCATTGCAAGGCGGGTTCCCTTCTTCCAAACTCCAGGATAGTCTTCAGATGTGATCATTGTATCCGGACCTGTAACGCACTCCACACACAACCGCAGAGAGAATGTAATATTTGCACGAGTCTGATCTGCTGACAACTTTTTACAACACGACGTACGCCTGTCCGGCCATAATCGAACCGTTTCTTTTTATCTGCCATCCCACGTTTCAAAACGCGGTTGCTACTGGCACGTCTTGTCGAAGCAGAGATCGTGTCCCCCTATCGCGGGATTCTCATCAATGCGGGCATGGGTAACCCAACTGCGGCGTTTGCACAGCCCTTGGGAATAGGCGAGTTTAAGGCGAGCGGGGAGGCGCTCGACATTCGCGGCCTCTATAAGGGGGTAAGGATTCGCCTCTTTTACCCACGCCCCTTTTCTTTCTCAGCCCTTCTGTCCTCGAGCTCCAGCTCCCAAGCTTTAGCTTTTCCCTCGTTCGAGAAAGTACTCCAAAGATGTCCGGATCTGGAGCTGGAGGTAAGTGGATGGCCTCTTCCGTCAAGAAGAAGGATATCAGGGAGCTCCAGGAGGCCGGATATCTGGCCAAAGAGATCGCTCATCGACTCTCGACCAAGGGACAGGTGGTAATGCCCCGAGACCGACGCTCCAGAAGACTTCCAGATGCTCTGAGTTTCGTCGTGTGATTTGTTTTGTTTGTTGCATCTCTTGCATTGCATCATGTCATCATGCAACCTTTTTTTTAAATACTCAGATAAATAAATTGTATGGATCTTCGATCCATTTAAATCGAGGGAATTCACATGGTGTTTTCTCTTTATAACATATCCTCCCAATATTATTAGGGAGCTATAACAAAGTATTCCATTCTTTGGGAATCACCATAACACACGTGCAAAATTAATCCTATGCCTTTTCTGCTTTGAGTCGATCTCTCTAACCTTGTCTATAATTCTTTCTTCATCTACCGAAGCCCCACCAAAATTCTCAACATTTTTGGACCTTCCCAACCCTCGCTTCCTATTCAAACCATTTGAATTTTAAATCAAATGAGTTTGAATTTAAACTTTCGGTCATGCCCACTTCTATTTTTCCTGGTTCAAGCACATTTTTGTGAGTCCGGAAAAATAATCCCCATGTCCAACTTCTTTCCCTAACCCTCTCTTTCTTTTCTTCTCTCTAATTTCTTTTCTATTAAAAGAAATATGAGGGGGAGAGAGAGAGCGCAGCCTTGCAGCCCAGCCGGCCTCTTGGGCCTAACCAACCAGCGCCGGCCCACCTAACCCTCCTAACCCTAGCCGCTCGACCCCTCAACCCCTCTCGTTCCCCTCCGCCGCCACCCACACACGCAGGCATCGAGCCAGGAGAGCCCTGCTCGATCCCCTCTTCCATCGATGCGTCGTCAGAGAGAGAGAGACAAGCGCCGCGCCCTCGTTCCGTTCCCCTCTGCCTCCTCCTCGTCGCCAGAGTCCAGCCACCCGACTAGCAGGAGGCCGCCGCCGCCATGAATGCCCGCAGGAGCGCCAACGCCACCAGGCCGCCGTCCCGCGCCCAAGCTCCTCCGCCCCGAGCTCCGTTCACGCTGCCGTTTGCCCGGATCCGGCGCCGGCCGGCTGGATCCACCCCTCTTCGCTGTTCCTGGTGCTGTCGGAGCCATGCTTCGAGTCCTCGCCGTCAAGCTCCACGCCGCTAGCCAGCCTCGTCCGCTCCGCCCCTTCCTCTACTCCACCTCCTTAGCATCAACCGCCGCCCTTCGCACCCCTCCGTCGTTCGCTTCGGGCGCCTCCGACCTTCCTCACGCCCGATCTGCTCCAAGCCACGCCACCGGCCGAGTTCCTCAACCTCTGCGCGTCCCGGAGTCCCTCGCCCACTGCTGCACGTTCCAGTCGGTGCTCCTCTCGGCTGTGCCTGTACGTCGACGCCAAGTTTCGTTGCCTGCTCGCCGCCATCGCCCTAGCAGGAGCTCCACCTCCCTTGCTTCATGCCAAGACCAACGCCGGCCACTTCTTCCAGCCGCTGCTCGGCCATGCCCCGACGACCAGCACCTCGAGCTACCTCCACGCACCTCCTGTGACCTCCCGAGGCAGGGCCTTGACAAGTCCCTCGATGCCCCTCCAGATGTGTCAATGCCTCTGTTTGACCCATGTACAACTATCCGGTGATGCGCCAAGTACCCCCTCGGATCGTCAAGTTCGACTACACGGAACCGCCAAGTACCACTACGATTGCCGTGTACATCTACGGACGCCAAGACCGGAACAACAAGTACCCCGACAACGTGTGTAACTCTAGCGTCGACCCCGTGGACGTCAAGTACCTCTACCGACGACCCCGAACATCTACGAAAACGTGTACCACTACCGTCGCCGTGTACCACTACTTCCCTCGGCGACCCGTGAACAACTACTTCCACTACCGTCGAACCCGATCCACTCCGAAAATGCACGCTTCGAAGGTATAACCGCCGAGACGACGCCCGTGAACGAATGATTGTGATGTATGAGTTGCTCATGTTCGAACCGTGTCCCAGTTGTCGCTTGCGCGTTCCTTGTTTCCATGCCACCGACATGTGGGACACCCGGTAATCGGGATCACCCCACCATCTTTTGCATGTTTCGCACATCCGCACACTTGCTCTTTTGCACCGGTATCTCAATGAGTTATCGGATCATCGGAATGTTGTCGTGGCACCATTTTCGTTGTCGTTGCCGTGGCACCCCTTTCGTTCCGCCATGGTGACCAAATGATTCATAACATGCTCATGTCAACATTTTCATAAAATTGCTTCAAACTTGCATATGTCATCCGCATCATGATAACAACATTTAAAATGTTTATATTTGTTGTTTCCATTAAATTGCTAAATGACATGGAGATTTTCCGGAATTGTTGTTTGTTGTCCCGGCCTCATTTAAACTTGCCTAGATAGATAGTCTTACTATGCTTCACCCCTTGACACGTTTAATAACATTTAATATTGTTGGGTACATAACCGAGAGAGAACTAAATATTTGAATGTGGTGTTTCGTTGTTTGTTGCATTTTTCCATGCCATGCTTCATTTAAACCGGACATGCATCATACTTGATTGTGCATCATGCCATGTGTATGTGGTGGTTGTTTACTATGTTGTTTGCTTCTTTCCGGTTTGCTTCTCTCGTTAGCTTCGGTTTCGTTCCGGAGTTGTGAGGATCCGTTCGACTACGTCCGTTTGTCTTCTTCTTGGACTCGTTCTTCTTCCTAGCGGGATCTCAGGCAAGATGACCATACCCTCGAAATCACTTCTATCTTTGCTTGCTAGTTGTCCGTTCTATTGCTTTGCCGCGCTACCTACCACTTGCTATATCATGCCTCCCATATTGCCATGTCAAGCCTTTAACCCACCTTTCCCAGCAAACCGTTGTTTGGCTATGTTACCGCTTTTGCTCAGCCCCTCTTATAGCGTTGCTAGTTGCAGGTGAAGATGAAGTTTGTTCCATGTTGGGACATGGATATGTTGGGATATCACAATATCTCTTATTTGATTAATGCATCTATATACTTGGTAAAGGGTGGAAGGCTCGGCCTTATGCCTGGTGTTTTGTTCCACTCTTGCCGCCCTAGTTTCCGTCATACCGGTGTTATGTTCCTTGATTTTGCGTTCCTTACGCGGTTGGGTGTTTTATGGGACCCCCTTGATAGTTCGCCTTGAATAAAAATCCTCCAGCAAGGCCCAACCTTGGTTTTAACATTTGCCACCTAAGCCTTTTCCCTTGGGTTCTGCAGACTCAAGGGTCATCTTTATTTTAACCCCCCCCCGGGCCAGTGCTCCTCTGAGTGTTGGTCCAAACTAGAGCACCGTGCGGGACCATCCCTTGGCAACTTGGGTTACGTCGGTACCTGTACGCTTAGCTTATCCGGTGTGCCCTGAGAACGAGATATGTGCAGCTCCTATCGGGATTTGTCGGCACAGCGGGTGGTCTTGCTGGTCTTGTTTTACCATTGTCGAAATGTCTTGTAACCGGGATTCCGAGAGTGATCGGGTCTTCCCGGGAGAAGGAATATCCTTCGTTGACCGTGAGAGCTTATAATGGGCTAAGTTGGGACACCCCTGCAGGGTATTATCTTTCGAAAGCCGTGCCCGCGGTTATGTGGCAGATGGGAATTTGTTAATATCCGGTTGTAGAGAACTTGACACTCGACTTAATTAAAACGCATCAACCGCGTGTGTAGCCGTGATGGTCTCTTTTCGGCGGAGTCCGGGAAGTGAACACGGCTTTTGGGTTATGTTTGACGTAAGTAGGAGTTCAGGATCACTTCTTGATCATTACTAGTTGACGACCGTTCCGTTGCTCCTCTTCTCGCTCTTATTTGCGTATGTTAGCCACCATATATGCTTAGTGCTTGCTGCAGCTCCACCTCATTACCCCATCCTTCTTATAAGCTTAAATAGTCTTGATCTCGCGGGTGTGAGATTGCTGAGTCCTCGTGACTCACAGATTCTACCAAAACAGTTGCAGGTGCCGACGATACCAGTGCAGGCGACGCAACCGAGCTCAAGTGGGAGTTCGACGAGGAACCTTGGTCGTTACTATGTTTCGTTTCCTGATGATCAGTAGTGGAGCCCAGTTGGGACGATCGGGGATCTAGCATTTGGGGTTGTCTTCTTTTATTTTGGTTCCGTAGTCGGACCTATGTGTGTATCTCTGATTGATGTATGATTTATTTATGTATTGTGTGAAGTGGCGATTGTAAGCCAACTCTTTATCCCATTCTTGTTCATTACATGGGATTGTGTGAAGATGACCCTTCTTGCGACAAAACCACAATGCGGTTATGCCTCTAAGTCGTGCCTCGACACGTGGGAGATATAGCCGCATCGTGGGTGTTACAAGTTGGTAATCAGAGCCATCCCCGACTTAGGAGCCCCCTGCTTGATCGAATCGCTGGCGTTGTTGAGTCTAGAACAAAAATGTTTTGAGTCTTAGGATTATATATATCGGAGAGTAGGATTCTTTTTACTCCTCAGTCCCTTCGTCGCTCTGGTGAGGCCTCCTGACGTAGAAGTTTTGACTTTTCTCTCCTCAAATTTCACTAAAAAAATTTAGGATCACGCGGGTATCTTGGAATCGTTCCGATGGTTTTGTGACGAGAACATTGTTCTTGGTGCCTCCTGACATTTAGGGGTTGTGGCAGTGTCCCGGGGAGTTGAGCTCCGAGGTGTTGTCGTCACAATTTTATCGTTGCAGTTCTGGAATACCTGAGTTTCGCCGACATCGAAAATCTCTTTTATGCAGTTGTTGGTGAGATCACCTCGACGCCACCCAGTACTGGGGCGGGAGTTCGGGAGTATTGCCATAACTCGTATAACAGATGCTTTTCGAAGGTTGAGGTAAATGATTTCCGAAGGTTTCTTGGTTATGTGTTGAAGGATGGATACAGCTGGATCTAGGTATTGTTAGTTTGGGTGATATATTGTGTGTCCCCTGTATCCCCAACACCTGATTGCATAACCAGAAAGTTTCGGGAGTTTATAAGTGGGAATTCAAGTATCTCGTAGGATATCTTTCCAACACACACATGATACGATATGGGATCTATCATATGTTTGTTTCTGGCTTATTTTGCAAGCCAATCCTTTGTTTTGTTTTAAGTTGTGGTATTCGAGTTGCTTCAATGTCAAGTGTTGATTCCATACCTTTTCCAAGTGGTGTTCTCATGTTTCTATGGGAGTGTTAATCCTTCTTGGTCATCAAGAGTGTCATCCCAATTCTTTTTCCAACCGGCGTGCTTCTCTTCAAGTAAATCCGATCATTCCAACATTCGCAAGATCAATTCTAAGTTTTTTCTCAACGGTGTCCGTTTCATCCGACCCAAGTTGTTTTTGTTTTCCCACCCTCCCACCCTTTTCTTCAAGGACTCAGATTTCTTAATCAAGTATCCTTTTTATTGATGCGAAGTCTCTTCATTCTTTTCTTTCAATGTTCTGATCCGATGATTTCCCATGAAGATACCAACGAAGCTTCAAGTTCATCATCCTTCGTTGTTATTTCTTCTCCGGTGGATTCAATTCAAGCTTTCAGTGTTGATCGTATTCTTTTCCTCGTTTCAAATGCTTTCTCATGCCGATGCACCTCTTAATCATCCACCTCTTGCTATTCATGTTTATCTGGAGTGCTGAAGATATCCCAAAAGATTCGAGTTTCTATTCGTAATCCTTTCAAGCTATCTCGAGGTCTTACCTTATTCAGGCCATTTAATTCAACCGGCGCAAGCTATCTTTTAATCATTCAACGGTGTTTCTTTTGAGTGGGCCCTAACCCACGGGTCTTTTCCCAGGATCTTACCTGACTCTTCTAATTTTCCTGGAGCTTCTAAAAATTCATTTCAAAGTTTGACGTAAGAATGGGTTATCATCAGTCAAATGTCTATCTCCAAGATCTTTCAAATGCTTTTCATCGTTGGTTCAACCTTCTATTCTTCATTCCGGAGTGCCTCAACAATTCATGGTGTTTCTCATCGTCATTCTCGGATTTTGAAGACCTCTTAAATCCTTACCCGTATTTCCAAAGATGCGTAGTCCAAGCTTGATGCCATCCTCTCATAATTGTTTTGATTGTGAGAATTCTTTTCACCCATCCGGAACAATTCAAGAGTCTTTTCAGTTTGATTCTCCGAAGGCCATCATTTCAGAAGATTTATTCGTTCTCAACATTCAGCTCTCGTTCTCCAAATCTTACTGGTGCATCGTTCAAATATCCTCTAATCAGTTCATGATATCTTCGTTTCACTTGTATCTAAATTCTTTCAAGTATCTTCGTTCATTTTCTAATTCTTCCCGGTGTTTCTTGATCTTTTCTTCGTTCATTTTCAATTCTTACGGTGGTTCGTTCAAGAGTTCTCTTCCTTCGTTATCATATAGATTCATTCGTTCTTTCCAATCCTACCGGTGGTTCGTTGAAGACCTTCCCAAGTTTGCGCAATATCTATCTTAATCCTTTCTACGAGAATAAGTAGTATGCAAAATCCATTGCCTGTCATCAATCTAAATTGGTGAAGGATACGCGTAATGTAATTCTTATTCTTGCTTCCTCCTAGTGATTAATTCCTTCTTCCGGAGTTCGTAGTGATATCAATTTCTCAGTTATATGTTGTTCATCTTTCTTTTCCGGAGTTCCAAGTTTTCCGCATTATCTTATCGTCGGGAAGCTCCATCTAAATCATCGCAAGGCTTCACCTTGTGTTTTCAAATTCTCTTTCTTTCTATCATCCTTTTATTACCGGAGTTCTTCATGGAGGCTATACATGGTGGTTCATCAAGAATTCTTTTAATTCTTCAATTGCTCTTCAAGATTTCACTCGAAGTTAAGATCCGCCAAGCTATACTCAAAGATAAACATGGTGTTCAACACATGTTTTGTTTTGAGGAGTTCAAGCATTCTTCATCTTGCATTCCGAAGTGCAATTCTTTCTACCTTATCTCTTGAGATGGTGTTATGTCATTCTTGAAAATTTCCCTTTGCGATTCAAGTTGCCAAGAATAAGATATTTTAAATCCATCATTTTCTCTTCATTCAGGAGATGGTCTCAACCTATCAATCCCTCCATTGGAGTTATCTTGGTAAAGATTTCACCTAAAGCTTTCCCTAAGGAATGTAGCTATTTGTGGGTTTTATCAATGATCAAATTTTCTCCTTCTCATCTTGGTGAAGAAGTTTTCTTCTCCTTGTTGATCTCAATCCAATCAACTGTTTCCGTAGTGGCAGAATTTCGCCTCTATCTTGAGAAGTTTTCCATAAGCCCACTACAAGCTTATTCGTTTCGCTGTTGGTTTTCCAACAACTCCGTTCTAACCTTCTTGGAAGGGTGCTTTCCAAGATAATTTGTGGCAGAAGTTGGCATTTTCTTCTCCATTCTTTATTCCAAGGATCTATCTTCTATGATTTATTTCTCCCGGAGGCATTGTGATGTTGCTCTCTTCACTCATCATCTCGATTTGTGAGGACCGTGTTCTTTTCGTGCTTGTCCATTTCCAACCGGAGTGTCGTGCCCTCTTTTCAAGTTCTTCCCATTCTGTCAAGTTTTGCGTCCCTTCTCAACCGGAGTGCTGTCTGAAATCTTTCTGACCCATTGTGCCATTCTTTCAATAGTTCCGGAGGCAGTGTGCTGTTGATTTCATTAAGTATCCTCTCATCTTGTAAAGTTCATGTTCAATTCCTTCCATTTACAGTCGGAGTGCTGTCCAAATTATATCATTCTTATTCCTTCTTTATCTTGTTTTAACCGGAGTGTTGTGTCTATCATTCCTCTTCTAATCGGAGTCTCATCCAAATGCTTTCATTTTGCCAAGTTCAAATTCTATTCTTTTCATTTCCGACTGGAGCGTTATCGTAATTGATCCTTATCGTTCCTTGTACATCTTGTTTCAACCGGTGTGCTTGCGTGTACTTCTCGTCCATTGTTCTCGTCATTCATAGCTTTGCAAACTCGAAAGTTCACATGGTGTTCCTTGTTTCTCTTTTCTATCGGTGTGGTCATATTCTTTTCATTCGTGAAGCTCTTATTTCCATGTTATTCAACCTACAAGGTTCTTGTAATGGTCCTTGTTCCTCTTGCTGAACGGAGTGTTTTAAATTTTGTTCACCTCCGTCGTGTCATTTCTTCAAGCTTTGCGACCTCTCAAGGTTCTTTGGTTTCACTCGTTTGTCAAAGAAGCAACTTTGTTTTATCTCTTCCTCTTCCGTTTCTCTCCAGTGCCATCCTAGATCTCGGGACAAGATCCTCTTGTAGTGGTGGAGTGTTGTAACGCCCCGAGACCGACGCTCCAGAAGACTTCCAGATGCTCTGAGTTTCGTCATGTGATTTGTTTTGTTTGTTGCATCTCTTGCATTGCATCATGTCATCATGCAACCTTTTTTTTTAAATACTCAGATAAATAAATTGTATGGATCTTCGATCAATTTAAATCGAGGGAATTCACATGGTGTTTTCTCTTTATAACATATCCTCCCAATATTATTAGGGAGCTATAACAAAGTATTCCATTCTTTGGGAATCACCATAACACACGTGCAAAATTAATCCTATGCCTTTTCTGCTTTGAGTCGATCTCTCTAACCTTGTCTATAATTCTTTCTTCATCTACCGAAGCCCCACCAAAATTCTCAACATTTTTGGACCTTCCCAACCCTCGCTTCCTATTCAAACCATTTGAATTTTAAATCAAATGAGTTTGAATTTAAACTTTCGGTCATGCCCACTTCTATTTTTCCTGGTTCAAGCACATTTTTGTGAGTCCGGAAAAATAATCCCCATGTCCAACTTCTTTCCCTAACCCTCTCTTTCTTTTCTTCTCTCTAATTTCTTTTCTATTAAAAGAAATATGAGGGGGAGAGAGAGAGCGCAGCCTTGCAGCCCAGCCGGCCTCTTGGGCCTAACCAACCAGCGCTGGCCCACCTAACCCTCCTAACCCTAGCCGCTCGACCCCTCAACCCCTCTCGTTCCCCTCCGCCGCCACCCACACACGCAGGCATCGAGCCAGGAGAGCCCTGCTCGATCCCCTCTTCCCTCGATGCGCCGTCAGAGAGAGAGAGACCAGCGCCGCGCCCTCGTTCCGTTCCCCTCTGCCTCCTCCTCGTCGCCAGAGTCCAGCCACCCGACTAGCAGGAGGCCGCCGCCGCCATTGAATGCCCGCAGGAGTGCCAACGCCACCAGGCCGTCGTCCCGCGCCCAAGCTCCTCCGCCCCGAGCTCCGTTCGCGCTGCCGTTTGCCCGGATCCGGTGCCGGCCGACTGGATCCACCCGTCTTCGCTGTTCCCGGCGCTGTCAGAGCCATGCTTCGAGTCCTCACCGTCAAGCTCCACGCCGCTCGCCAGCCTCGTCCGCTCCGCCCCTTCCTCTACTCCACCTCCTTAGCGTCGAGCGCCGCCCTTCGCGCCCCTCCGTCGTTCGCTTCGGGCGCCTCCGACCTTCCTCGCGCCCGATCTCCTCCAAGCCACGCCACCGGCCGAGTTCCTCGACCTCCGCGCGTCCCGTAGTCCCTCTCCCACTACTGCATGTTCCAGTCGTTGCTCCTCTCGGCTGCGCCTGTACGTCGACGCCAAGTTCCATTGCCTGCTCGCCGCCATCGCCCTAGCAGGAGCTCCGCCTCCCTTGCTTCATGCCAAGACCAACGTCGGCCACTTCTTCCAGCCGCTGCTCGGCCATGCCCCGACGACCAGCAGCTCGAGCTACCTCCACGCACCTCCTGTGACCTCCCGAGGCAGGGCCTTGACAAGTCCCTCGATGCCCCTCCAGATGTGTCAATGCCTCCGTTTGACCATGTACAACTATCCGGTGATGCGCCAAGTACCCCCTCGGATCGTCAAGTTCGACTACACGGAACCGCCAAGTACCACTACGATTGCCGTGTACATCTACGGACGCCAAGACCGGAACAACAAGTACCCCGACAACGTGTGTAACTCTAGCGTCGACCCCGTGGACGTCAAGTACCTCTACCGACGACCCCGAACATCTACGAAAACGTGTACCACTACCGTCGCCGTGTACCACTACTTCCCTCGGCGACCCGTGAACAACTACTTCCACTACCGTCGAACCCGATCCACTCCGAAAATGCACGCTTCGAAGGTATAACCGCCGAGACGACGCCCGTGAACGAATGATTGTGATGTATGAGTTGCTCATGTTCGAACCGTGTCCCAGTTGTCGCTTGCGCGTTCCTTGTTTCCATGCCACCGACATGTGGGACACCCGGTAATCGGGATCACCCCACCATCTTTTGCATGTTTCGCACATCCGCACACTTGCTCTTTTGCACCGGTATCTCAATGAGTTATCGGATCATCGGAATGTTGTCGTGGCACCATTTTCGTTGTCGTTGCCGTGGCACCCCTTTCGTTCCGCCATGGTGACCAAATGCTTCATAACATGCTCATGTCAACATTTTCATAAAATTGCTTAAAACTTGCATATGTCATCCGCATCATGATAACAACATTTAAAATGTTTATATTTGTTGTTTCCATTAAATTGCTAAATGACATGGAGATTTTCCGGAATTGTTGTTTGTTGTCCCGGCCTCATTTAAACTTGCCTAGATAGATAGTCTTACTATGCTTCACCCCTTGCCACGTTTAATAACATTTAATATTGTTGGGTACATAACCGAGAGAGAACTAAATATTTGAATGTGGTGTTTCGTCAATATGCAACTCGTTGCATATTGAGCTCCACCTAATTTGTAGTATTGTTTGTTGCATTTTGCCATGCCATGCTTCATTTAAACCGGACATGCATCATACTTGATTGTCCATCATGCCATGTGTATGTGGTGGTTGTTTACTATGTTGTTTGCTTCTTTCCGGTTTGCTTCTCTCGTTAGCTTCGGTTTCGTTCCGGAGTTGTGAGGATCCGTTCGACTACGTCCGTTTGTCTTCTTCATGGACTCGTTCTTATTCCTAGCGGGATCTCAGGCAAGATGACCATACCCTCGAAATCACTTCTATCTTTGCTTGCTAGTTGTCCGTTCTATTGCTATGCCGCGCTACCTACCACTTGCTATTTCATGCCTCCCATATTGCCATGTCAAGCCTTTAACCCACCTTTCCCAGCAAACCGTTGTTTGGCTATGTTACCGCTTTTGCTCAGCCCCTCTTATAGCGTTGCTAGTTGCAGGTGAAGATGAAGTTTGTTCCATGTTGGGACATGGATATGTTGGGATATCACAATATCTCTTATTTAATTAATGCATCTATATACTTGGTAAAGGGTGGAAGGCTCGGCCTTATGCCTGGTGTTTTGTTCCACTCTTGCCGCCCTAGTTTCCGTCATACCGGTGTTATGTTCCTTGATTTTGCGTTCCTTACGCGGTTGGGTGTTTTATGGGACCCCCTTGACAGTTCGCCTTGAATAAAACTCCTCCAGCAAGGCCCAACCTTGGTTTTAACATTTGCCACCTAAGCCTTTTCCCTTGGGTTCTGCAGACTCAAGGGTCATCTTTATTTTAACACCCCCCCCCCGGGCCAGTGCTCCTCTGAGTGTTGGTCCAAACTAGAGCACCGTGCGGGACCATCCCTTGGCAACTTGGGTTACGTCGGTACCTGTACGCTTAGCTTATCCGGTGTGCCCTGAGAACGAGATATGTGCAGCTCCTATCGGGATTTGTCGGCACAGCGGGTGGTCTTGCTGGTCTTGTTTTACCATTGTCGAAATGTCTTGTAAACCGGGATTCCGAGACTGATCGGGTCTTCCCGGGAGAAGGAATATCCTTCGTTGACCGTGAGAGCTTATAATGGGCTAAGTTGGGACACCCCTGCAGGGTATTATCTTTCGAAAGCCGTGCCCGCGGTTATGTGGCAGATGGGAATTTGTTAATATCCGGTTGTAGAGAACTTGACACTCGACTTAATTAAAACGCATCAACCGCGTGTGTAGCCGTGATGGTCTCTTTTCGGCGGAGTCCGGGAAGTGAACACGGCTTTTGAGTTATGTTTGACGTAAGTAGGAGTTCAGGATCACTTCTTGATCATTACTAGTTGACGACCGTTCCGTTGCTCCTCTTCTCGCTCTTATTTGCGTATGTTAGCCACCATATATGCTTAGTGCTTGCTGCAGCTCCACCTCATTACCCCATCCTTCCTATAAGCTTAAATAGTCTTGATCTCGCGGGTGTGAGATTGTTGAGTCCTCGTGACTCACAGATTCTTCCAAAACAGTTGCAGGTGCCGACGATACCAGTGCAGGCGACGCAACCGAGCTCAAGTGGGAGTTCGACGAGGACCTTGGTCGTTACTATGTTTCGTTTCCTGATGATCAGTAGTGGAGCCCAGTTGGGACGATCGGGGATCTAGCATTTGGGGTTGTCTTCTTTTCTTTTGGTTCCGTAGTCGGACCTATGTGTGTACTCTGATTGATGTATGATTTATTTATGTATTGTGTGAAGTGGCGATTGTAAGCCAACTCTTTATCCCATTCTTGTTCATTACATGGGATTGTGTGAAGATGACCCTTCTTGCGACAAAACCAGAATGCGGTTATGCCTCTAAGTCGTGCCTCGACACGTGGGAGATATAGCCGCATCGTGGGCGTTACACAGGTCGTCCCCACTCCCGAGCCCCACGAGAGGGTTGTGTTTCTCACACACTTCGTTCGCGGGCTTGGGTTCCCTCTTCACCCATTCGTCCGCGGGTTAATGTTTTACTATGGGCTGGATTTCCATGACCTAGCCCCTAACTTCATCCTCTATATTTCGGCATTTATCGTCGTTTGTGAGGCTTTTCTCCGCATCCCGCCTCACTTTGGCCTGTGGTTGAAGTCCTTCAATGTGAGGCCGAAAGTAGTGCGTGGTCAACAAGCAGAATGCGGAGGCGCTATGGTGGGCAATATGCCCAACGTCACCTGGCCCGAAGGTTCTTTTGCGGAGATGGTAAAGGGGTGGCAATCGGGGTGGTTCTACATCACCGAGCCGCGCAACGCTGACTGGTTGGCGGCTCCCGAATTCCGATCCGGAATCCCGATGCGGCTCACCTCCTGGCAAGAGAGGGCCTAACCTGGGGTCCCTCGGACGAGCTGACTGGGCTCCAGACATGCATCCAAAACACGATAGAAAGGAAAATCAAGCTTGTCAACGTGGTCCAGGTCATGCTTGTTCGTCGGGTCCTTCCATGCCAACGCCGAACTTGTAATTTGTGGGAGTTCGAGCCGGCCAAGCACCAGACGCTACTGGAGCTCTTCGGCACGACGCACGAAGAAATCTGGAAGGTGCTCTTCAAGGCCGGCAAGGCGCTACCGCCTACGACCGAAGACCGCAGGCTTAGCTTGAAGCGCCAGCCCAACCCGGTAAGCTCCTTTAAAGTTTTCAAGGAGTATCCCCTATTAGCATATTTTGAGAGGAATTTTAAGCTTCCTCGCCCTATTTTCAGGCCTGGATTAAGTTGGCCGAGGAGATTAACTGTCCGGCTCCGCTGCCCGAGGACCAAGAACTTCTATTATTGGAGAAGATGTTCTTCCCTGCACCTTATGAGGTGCCGGAGAAGACGGCTAAGAAGGCAGCCCAAGGGGCCAAGAAGAGCCTTCGCCGAAGACGCACTCCAGACGTGACGTCCGGAAGCGAGACTTCCTCTTCGTCCGCTGATGACGATGATGAAGAGGAAGAGGAAAACGACTCCCCACCCGAAGCGGGGAGGAAGAAGAAAGCGGCCCCCACAAGCCCGGAGGCAAAAGCGCCTAAGAGGGTTAAAGGCTCCCTCGCGGATAACTCCGCGTGGGATGTTAACAGCAGTCCGGAACGACCTCGCCGGAATGACATATTGTAAACCTTGTCCTTGCAGTCCGGCGCGCGATAACTCCTCGCGATCCTCGACAGAGGATTCGCTGGACACATAGGAGATGGCTAGCATATCTCTGCCGCCTGCTCATTCCGTCTCACCCAGGGGTGATGATGAGGTGGTGTCCAAAAAGGCCTTCCTGGGCCGGGGGGAGGTTCCAGAGATCATCGGGGTGACACCCCAGGATGACCCCTCGGACGCCGGACACCTGGGGGAAAAAGCCCCCATGGGGACTGGTGATGGGGCCCGAATTCCCTTCGGCCCTCAGCCGGATACCATCCTGGAAACCTATACAGCTCCAGGGTCCAGCGAACGGCATTCCCCACCAGGAGGGGGTGTGCCTGTTCCACCGGTGACCTCTGTCCAACCAGAGGCACTGGATAATCTTCTGGAGGCGCTATGAGGCGCCTCTATCGTGGATGAACATTGTGTCCTTATGGACACGGTAATAGAGAAGGTTCAGTCCGTTAAAAGCAGACTGACCGAAGCCTGCACTAGCCTTCTAACGGGCTTTGAGGTAAGTAATGTGATTATGGAAAAAATATCACAGTATAGACAGTAGCCCCTGATGCTCTGTTTGGTGTTCGGGAAGAAAAGCTGAACAGAGGATCAAAAAACCGCAGGAGTCTAACATAAGTTGTCTATGTGAATAAGCAGGTATCGCTGCAGGCTGCCACTGCTCATGCTGCGGAGGTTTCCGAACTAAAGCAGAAATTGGAGAGGGCCGAGAAGGAGCTCGGCCGCGTGAAGAAGCAGTTGGAGGATAGCCGAGGTATGCGATAACCTGTGTGTACATTTCGAAAATAAATGAATAGTCCGACTAGACTAAATTGTCATAAACTTTATTAGGGGCCACGGCCGAGGTGGCAGCCCTGAAGAAGGCGCTAGCCGAGGCCGAGGATAAAGCGGCCAAAGAGCATGTCTCACGCGAGAAACACGAGGCCCGTGTTGGCGAGGCACAGCAACAGCTCCAGGGCGCGATAGAGAGATTTGAGGCCCTGGAGCGCGATTGTAAGGCGCAAGAGTCCGAATTGGTGAAGGCTTGCCAGAGCGCTCAGGATGCGCGAGCCGAAGCCCAGAGCGCCCTCTAGGAAATCGAGATGGCCAAGAGGATTGCGGCAGGTAAGTTCTTCACCATGCAAAGCAAGCGTGTAGAGGCAACATCCCTTGTACTTATCCTGAATTTTGGTTTTTCAGGGGCATTTACAGGTCTGCCGCACAGTGTGTCGGATGCGGTCGAGCATTATAGAGCCGAGGAAGGGATGTCTACGGAGAAGCTGTTCTGGTCCCAATATCTGGGATCCGAACATCCGGTGCCCTTCAGCGACTAGCTGAAGTAGTTGGTCGAGCTGCACAGGTTGGCAGAGTTAGCCATGAAGGACTTTATAGTCCGGCTGTGGCCTGCCGATCCTATACCGAGCAGCTACTTCGGACTTGTGCAGCGGCTTGTGAGTGCCTGTCCATGGCTCGAAGCCGTGAAGCGGTCGGTCTATATTGAAGGTGCGCGTATGGCCTTTGCCCGCGTCAAGACGCATTGGGCGAAGCTGGATGCCAAGAAGCTGATGACCGAGGGACCGCCGGAGGGCAAGGAACATCGTCGACCCGAACACTATTTTGATGGTGTCCTGGAGGGGTCCCGTCTTGGGGCGGAGCAATGTTCAAAGGATATTAATTCCCATAAGAACATGTGTACTATCTTGCCCTGTAATATGGAACAAAGATGTTATGTAGTACAATGTTTATGATTTTAAATTTTACCTCCTGTGTGGGCGTTTATTAAATCTGAGGGATGACCAGTCGTCGGCTTCTGCCCCCACGTAGATAGTACAGGGGTGTTCGGGATAAATCTAAACACTCTTTACTCCACATTCTGGTCCTTAAAGGAGGTGTTTAGCGCAACGAATGAGGCAATCAGACTATGCGGCCTTTACCGCCCCCACTTAGCCATAGGAGTTTGAAAATTAATAAAGTTGGCGAAGCCCCTGGTGTTCGGAAGGCCGAATTAGGGGCGCTATACACGCCTAATCGGAAGAACCGATTCTTCGCAAGAAGCGGGAAAATCGCCAACGATTTAGAACCTCACGAACAGCTGAGCGGCTCTCGCCGTATCATGACAGTCAGTTTTCGGCTTTCTCTACTAAGGTGCTCGTCCGGAAGAACCGGGACACAATCGCAGTAGTTCTCCCTTTACTACCCTAGCCGATATAGCAGAACGTAACGTAGTAAGCACCGGAGCCGGGCAACCCAACTATTGACCAAAGACATGATTCGGAGCCGATGCATATAATGATATAAGTTCGGGGTGCCGAACTATACTGTAAAAGTGTTCGGACTTTTATTGCCGTGATGCGGGGTGTTATTAAGCCCCTGGCGTATTAGTACGTATCATGGTGTACGTGTGCAATGAGTAATAAATACTGAGGTGAGGAAACGGAAAAAATGAAGTAATGGGCTGACGCCACCATTTATTCACCGTTGTGGTGTAATCAGTACGTCAAGGCGTACTTTGTACAAGTAATGCGATAAGCAAGTAAGGCTATTGAAAATGTTGTAACCAAGGGCGAGCTGCATGCGGGTATGTAAAACAAGTATAGTAATCGTTTATTAGAAACCACCTGGGGGGTTCCCTTGTACGCCAGAGCTCCTTGCCTCCTGGGTGTGTTCTGCCAGCAGGTTGTCCGTATAGCCCTTGAAAAGAGAGGAAGACCTGTACAAAGAAAAAGCAGAAACGTGCGAATCCCAGGGTCTATCAAGCCGTACTGGGGATTGCGAGCAAGTTGTGCCTCCGTCAGCACCCCATGAGTGCGTAGTTTAAATGTGCGCGGTACTAATACCATTGCCTCGTCGGGGCTGGGGCGGAGGCCGAATTTGCTAGACTGGCTCGTGACGAGCCGAGCTATCCTTCTGCAGTATAGTCCGAACCCTCTTAATGATGTCCAGGGGCTCGGCAACCGGATTATAGTGTTGCTTGAGAAGGCCACTCTGTACTTCTGCTGCTAGGGCGGTGGTGCGTTCCTCTGTACAGAGGGAGCATTCCGTGTTTCCATTTACTGTGATGACTCCCCGTGAACCGGGCATTTTTAGCTTGAGATAAGCATAATGTGGCACCGCATTGAATCTAGCGAATGCGGTTCGTCCGAGCAGCGCGTGATAGCCGCTGCGGAATGGGACGATATCGAAGATTAGTTCTTCACTTCGGAAGTTATCCGGGGAACCGAATACTATCTCCAGCGTTATTGAGCCCGTACAACGGGCCTCTACGCCTGATATGACTCCTTTAAAGGTAGTCTTCGTGGGCTTGACTCGTGAGGGGTCAATGCTCATTTTACGTATTGTATCCTGATAGAGCAGGTTGAGGCTGCTACCGCCGTCCATTAGGACTCGAGTCAGGTGGAATCCGTCGATGATTGGGTCGAGGACCAGTGCGGCTGAACCGCCATGCCGGATGCTAATTGGATGGTCTCGGCGGTCGAATGTGATCGGGAATGATGACCATGGATTAAATTTCGGGGCGACGGGCTCTACCGCATAGACGTCCCTGGGTGCGTGCTTGCGCTCCCTTTTGGGAATATGTGTAGCGTATATCACGTTTACCGTTTTGACTTGAGGGGGAAATTTCTTTTGCCCCCCGGTGTCCGGCTGCCGGGGCTCTTCGTCATCGTCCTCGCTCTGTGATTCCCCTTCTTTGTTTCTGCTATTTACCTTGCTGGCTTGTTTAAAGACCCGGCAATCTCTGTTAGTATGGTTGGCCGGTTTGTCTGGGGTGCCATGTATTTGGCAAGGACAGTCGAGTATGCGGTCCAAGCTGGATGGTTTTCCACTACTCCTTTTATAGGGCTTCTTTCGCTGGCCGGACTTGGAGCCACTGAATCCGGCATGAACTGTTGTGTCATCGGTGGTATCGCCATTGCTTTGGCATTTGTTTCTGTTTCGCCGGAGCTTGCCGGTGCTATTTTTGGCCTCGGAGGGGCTCGTTTCACTGGCCGTGTTTATACTTCGAGCCAGCCAACTATCTTCTCCCACGCAAAAGCGGGTCATAAGTGCCGTGAGGGCTGCCATGGACCTCGGCTTTTCTTGGCCGAGGTGGCGGGCGAGCCATTCGTCCCGGATGCTAGGCTTGAAGGCTGCCAAGGCCTCGGCATCCGGACAGTCAACGATCTGGTTCTTTTTGGTTAGGAACCTATTCCAGAATTTTCTGGCTGATTCTCCAGGTTGTTGAACTATGTGGCTTAGATCATCGGCGTCTGGTGGCTGGACATATGTTCCTTGGAAGTTGTCTGGGAAAGCTTCTTCCAAGTCTTCCCAGCTATCGATAGAATTTTCAGGCAGGCTGTTAAGCCAGTGCCGAGCTGGCCCTTTGAGCTTGAGTGGGAGGTATTTAATGGCGTGGAGGTCATTTCCTCGAGCCATGTGGATGTGGAGGATGAAATCCTCGATCCACACTGCGGGATCGGTTGTGCCGTCGTATGATTCGATATTGACGGGCTTGAATCCCTCGGGGAATTCGTGATCCAGTACCTCGTCCGTGAAGCAGAGAGGGTGTGCGGCACCTCTGTATCGGGCCGCGTCGCGGCGTAGCTCTGATGGAGTCCGTCTGCGGCATTCGGCCCTCACGTCCAAATAGGTAGCCATCATCGTGCCTTGAGGTACGTCCGTGCGATCCGTAGATCGATCTTGTATGTTCTGCTTTATTGTCCAGGGTCTGCCGAAGGTCGTATGTGTGACCCCGAACTCTTTCTTTATTTTTTTCGGGGTGGTGGGGCAGGCTACTGTTCGGCCTGAGTTGCCGCTTTATCCTGACTGCGGGGTGGCCGGTCAGCCACCCTGTCTCGACCACGCGGTGGTCGTTCCGCATTACGCGAGGGAGATGTATGCTCCGGTGCTTCCTCGTCGAATTGAGGTAGCAGTCTGCGTTTCGGGTAGCTCTTAGGTGGGCGCTTGAGGCCGTATTCTTTGGCAGTCAGGACATCAGTCCATCTGTCTACGAGCAGATCTTGTTCGGCTTGAAGCTGCTGTTGTTTCTTTTTCAGGCTCCTTGTAGTGGCTATGAGCTGAAGCTTAAAGCGCTCCTGCTCCACAGGGTCCTCCGGCACGATGAAGTCTTCGTTGTCGAGGCTTGTCTCTTCCTCGGAGGGTGGATGGTAACTATCATCCTCTGAGTTATCTTCTGTGGCATGTTCATCAGGGTTGTCATGCCTGTTGTCATGTTCCTCCTGTTCGGATGCCGCACCGACGGGGTCTTCATTGTTTTCGGCATCACCCGGAGTGCTTTTTTCTCCAGTACCAGTGTTGCCATCCTTTGAGCGATGAGGCTTAGAACGGCGTTTGGGGCGCTGACGCTTGAACTGCGTCTCAGAGGGTTTGTTCATATTCGGCTCTTCTTTGTCGTCGCCAGATCCTTTGGGTGTATCAACCATGTACACGTCGTACGAGGAGGTGGCCGTCCAACGTCCAGTGAATGGCGGGTCTTGGCCTTGCTCATTGTCGGCATCTTCGTCCATACCTGTGATGTCTTCGGAGCCGTAGTCAAGCACGTCGGTTAAGTCGTCGACGGTGGCTATGAAGTGGGTGGCGGGTGGGAAGCAAAATTCCTCGTCGTCCGCCTCTAGCTCAAACCGAATATAGTTCGGCTATGAGTCTTCCTCCAGGGTCAAGTTCTTCAAAGAATTTACTACGTCACCGAAAGGCGAATGCTGGAAGATGTATGAAGTGCTAAATTCGAAAATCGACAACCGATCCAGCTCGGTGTTCGCAGGTGTATCCGGTCCGGAACGTGTAGCCGGAGACGAGTCCGGGGTTCCATTGGCGCAAGCATTGCAGGATGTCGATTCCGTGTGCGGCTCCAACGCCGCAGACTTTATGGCCTCGGAGGGCGCGATCTGCTTTGGCTCCAAGGCCGTTGTAGCAACAGGATCCATCTCCTGGATGTGATCCGATGACAGATTTAAGTCAAGTTCATCGGAGAGAGGGGGAGTGATCGCCGCGGTCTCAAATCCATCGAAGATCAAGTCCCCACGGATATCCGCGACGTAATTCAAGCTTCCGAATCTGACCTGATGGCCAGGGGCGTAGCTATCGACCTACTCCAGGCGGCCAAGCAAGTTGGCCCGCAGTACGAAGCCGCCGAACACAAAGATTTGTCCGGCGAAAAAGATTTCTCCCTGAACGACGCCATTGCTGGCGATTGGAGGGGCCATCGAGCCTTACTTCGACGGCACAGTGGAACTCTCAATGAAAGCACCAATGTCGGTGTCAAAACCGGCGGATCTCGGGTAGGGGGTCCCGAACGGTGTGTCTAGGATCGATGGTAAAAGGAGACGGGAGACACGATGTTTACGTAGGTTCGGGCCCTCTCTATGGAGGTAATACCCTACTTCCTGCTTGACTGATCTTCATGAATATGAGTGTTACAAGAGTTGATCTACCACGAGATCGTAATGGCTAAACCCTAGAAGTCTAGCCTATGAGTATATGGTCATGAATCTGTCCTATCCGGACTATGCTCTCCGGTTTATATAGACACCGGAGAGATCTAGGGTTACATGAGGTCGGTTACATAGGAGGAAATCTTCATAATAGGTCGCCTAGCTTGCCTTCCACGCCAAGTAGAGTCCAATCCGGACACGGGTATTGTCTTCGGCCTTCGTATCTTCACAGCCCATCAGTCCGGCCCATGGATAACAGGCCGGACGCCCGAGGACCCCTTAGTCTAGGACTCCCTCACCCCCTCAATGCAACCGGAAGCAGTTGCGTCATAATCACGTGGCAGTCATGAGACTTTAGGTTCTGAAACTTTTTCTCTGGCGTATTTATTATTCCCTTCATATTCGACGAGAAGCCAGACGGGACCTTCATACTGAGTAGGCATTCAAAGAAGATTTCCTTCTCTTCTTTGGTAAGAGCGTAGCTGGCAGGACCTTCATACTGCTTTGGAGGCATGCCGTCTTTTTCATGCAAACATTGCAGGTCGTCTCGTGCCTCCGGTGTATATTTTGTCTTCCCATACACGCCCAAGAAGCCTAGCAGGTTCACGCAAAGGTTCTTCATCACGTGCATCACGTCAATTGAAGAGTGGACCTCTAGGTCTTTCCATTAGGGTAGGTCCCAAAATATAGATTTCTTCTTCCACATGGGTGCACGTCCCTCAGCGTCATTCGGAACAGATAGTCCGCCAGGACCCTTTCCAAAGATTACGTGTAAATCACTGACCATAGCAAGTACGTGATCACCGGTACGCATGGCGGGCTTCTTCCGGTGATCTGCCTCGCCTTTGAAATGCTTGCCTTTCTTTCGACATTGATGGTTGGTCGGAAGAAATCGACGATGCCCCAGGTAAACATTCTTCCTGCATTTGTCCAGGTATATACTTTCGGTGTCAGCTAAACAGTGCGTGCATGCGTGGTATCCCTTGTTTGTCTGTCCTGAAAGGTTACTGAGAGCAGGCCAATCATTGATGGTTACAAACAGCAACGCATGCAGGTTAAATTCCTCCTGTTTGTGCTCATCCCACACACGTACACCGTTTTCATTCCATAGCTGTAAAAGTTCTTCAACTAATGGCCTTAGGTACACATCAATGTCATTGCCGGGTTGCTTAGGGCCTTAGATGAGAACTGGCATCATAATGAACTTCCGCTTCATGCACATCCAAGGAGGAAGGTTCTACATACATAGAGTCACGGGCTAGGTGCAGTGATTGCTGCTCTGCTCCCCAAAAGGATTAATGCCATCCGCGCTTAAACCAAACCATACGTTCCTTGGGTCACCTGCAAACTCAGCCCGGTACTTTCTCTCGATTTTTCTCCACTACGACCCGTCAGTGGGTGCTCTCAACTTCCCGTCTTTCTTACGGTCCTCTCTGTGCCATCGCATCAACTTGGCATGCTTTTTTTTCTAAACAGACGTTTCAACCATGGTATTATAGGAGCATACCACATCACCTTGGCAGGAACTCGCCGTCAACATCACCAGGATCATCTCGTCTGATCTTATACCGCAATGCACCGCATACCGGGCATGCGTTCAAATCCTCGTACGCACCGCGGTAGAGGATGCAGTCATTAGGTCATGCATGCATCTTCTGCACCTCCAATCCTAGAGGGCATACGACCTTATTTGTTGCGTACGTACTGTCGGGCAATTCGTTATCCTTTGGAAGCTTCTTCTTCAATATTTTCAGTAGCTTCTCAAATACTTTGTCAGGCACAGCATTCTCTGCCTTCCACTGCAGCAATTCCAGTACGGTACCGAGCTTTGTGTTGCCATCTTCGCAATTGGGGTACAACCCTTTTTTGTGATCCTCTAACATGCGATCGAATTTCAGCTTCTCCTTTTGACTTTCGCACTATCTCCTTGCATCAACAATGACCCGGCGAAGATCATCATCGGGCACATCGTCTGGTTCCTCTTGATCTTCAGCTTCCCCCGTTGCAGCATCACAGTATTCAGGGGGCACATAGTTGTCATCGCCCTCTTCATCTTCGATGTCTTCCATCATAACCTCTGTTTCTCCGTGCTTGGTCCAAACATTATAGTGTGCCTTGAAACCCTTATAAAGCAGGTGGGTGTGAAGGATTTTCTGGTCAGAGTAAGACTTTGTATTCCCACATATAGGGCATGGACAGAACATAAAACCATTCTGCTTGTTTGCCTCAGCCACTTCGAGAAAATTATGCACGCCCTTAATGTACTCGGAGGTGTGTCTGTCACCGTACATCCATTGCCGGTTCATCTGCGTGCATTATATATAATTAAGTGTGTCAAAAACCATTACAGAACATCATGAATAGATAAGTGACCAAATTAATAGAAGTTCATCATCACATTAAAACCAAAGTACATACATAGTTCTCATTGAACAACATATAGCTCTCCAAAGCATCTAATTAAACCATACATTGAAACTATGTAAAACATTTCAATGCAACAACAAATGCGATCATAATCGCAACCAAGGTAACAATTGATCCAATGGCATATTTTCTAATCTTTCTAATCTTCAAACGCATTGCATCCATCTTGATCTTGTGATCATCGATGACATCCGCAACATGCAACTCCAATATCATCTTCTCCTCCTCAATTTTTTTTATTTTTTCCTTCAAGTAATTGTTTTCTTCTTCAACTAAATTTAACCTCTCGACAATAGGGTCGGTTAGAATTTCCGGTTCACATACCTCCTAGATAAATAAAATCTATGTCACGTTGGTCGGCATAATTGTCATAAACAATAAATGAACCAAATAGTTATAAAAGATAATATATACCACATCCGAATCATAGACAGGACGAGGGCCGACGGGGGCGGATACCAAAACCATCGCACTATATAATAACAAGCAATAATAAAAGTAAGAAAATTAGACAAGTATCTATCTAATCTTACAAGTAAGAATTTTTTTTCCTTTTAGAAAGAAGATAAGAACATGAGGCTCGCCACGGTGGTGCCGGCGACGAGATTTGCGCGGGCGATCGACGGCGGTGAAGACGGGGACGGGACTTGACGGACCGCTAAACCTAGACAAATCTCGAGGAAAATGGAGCTTGGAGGTCGAGCTTCGAGGGGAGAAAGCTTAACTAGTGTGGCTCGGGCATTTCATCGAACACCTCATGTGCATAGAAGGTGAGCTAGAGCACCACAAAGCTCTCCCCTCGCCGGCCAGAAAAAACAGAGCAGTGTGGAGTGCTCTGCCCGCGGGAGAGGGGTATATATATATAGCCACCTCATTGGTCCCGGTTCGTGGCTGGAACCGGGACTAAAGGCCACCCTTTGGTCCCGGTTCCAGCCATGAACCGGGACCAATGGATGTGGGCCAGGAGCGAGGCCCATTGGTCCCGGTTCGTGTCTGGAACCGGGACAAAAGGGTCCAGACGAACCGGGACTAATGCCCCACAAGGCCCGGACGGCCCCCTGGGCTCATGAACTGGGACGTATGCCCCCATGGGTCCCGGTTCGTGACTGCACCGGGACTAATGGGCTGGCCAGGCCTGAACCAAAGCCCTGTTTTCTACTAGTGAATAATCGTTTTTGACACATGGAAATACTCCCTCCGAGTGTCAAAAACGTTCTTATATTATGGGACGGAGGGAATAGAAAAAAAACACCCGTATAAAAAGAATGTAGTCGGATGTTTAATTTGATAGAAATTGAGAACACTGGAATGTGTAATAAATGTCATTAGTTGCATCGGAGAAAAACACAGAAAATTTTCCGCAATACTAGATGGATGACAAACTTGTCACTGCAACAAGCAAAAAAGTGCATGAGATTTTTGTCTCGATGGAAAAATTCTTTTAAAATTGCATATAAATATTCTTAAACAAAATTTCTATAGTTTGTAGTCCTGCAGATCAAACAAGATATAAAGAAATTTGCTCGAAGCAGTTGATCCTTTATAATTTCTGTGTGCGTATTTTATTTGAACCAAAAAAGGTCTTAGCAATGCCTACAATGATTTGTGAAAATTGTATTAGTGAAACACCTTTGTTGAGTTGGACTAATGAAGGTGAGGCCATTGTGTGCTATAGAACATGACATGGTAGAAAGTATAAATTTTACGAAGCTTCATTGACTATCTGTGCAGTTTAAAGCTCGAAAAGTGGTTCTTTATTTCATTGTACTAAAAAATTTAATATTAAACTTCCCAAAATATTTATACTGAACTTTTTTTACTTCGTCATAACTAATTTTAATATTAAATGTTTATTGTTTTAGTAACACATACTTTAATATATACTATGTATACACTAATTTGGAGGTATAGAGTGCAAGTACAACAATGATTTAAATAACTTTTTCAATATTGTTATTTACTAACACATACATCAACAACTATCACAGATACCAATTTGTTGGTGCACTTTGCAGGAGATGCACCAAACACAGTTGGTTGTTTCTTGTTGTAAGTGAATGCAACGAAAAGATCCTTCCTTTCTAAATTTATCATTACAAATGCATTATCTAGTGCAAAAATGAAACTATATATTGTTGAAAATAGTATATATTAAATTTGAGATTTTAGAAAAAAATATATTTGTTTATAATGGATTTCACTCTAAATATAAGCAAACCCATATTATCACATCACTTCGCATATTAATGTGTCCCCCTTATAATTTATAGTTGTTTAAACTCTTTTTGTCCATAGTATCTTTAGATATCTACACTGCTTGGTAGAACATTTTAGAGTGTATGATTTTAGCATAACATGCATTGGGTTTGTAGAGTACACGATTGGATTTATGTTTTTAATAGCTAATTCAAAATTCTATGAAGTGTCATCAGTAGTTTGTCCTAAAATCCCATAATTTGTTGTCGCTAGTTGGTTGTGCGTGATCCCTAGTTGTAAGGAAACCTAAGATCCTAAGGCCTAGTTTGGCTGCATTGTATTTTCATAAATGTGGTAATATAAAACCTTGGCATTCCAATGCCCGAGGAATGAATACTCTAGTAAGAAACCATAATTTTCTCGGTAAGTTTTAGAAAAAAAATGATCAAAACTTTTGTTTCAAATATTACGAAATACTAAATTATTGGAGATACTACGGATTATAAAACTGTGATATTTGTGATGCCAAACACATCAAAGTTTGTAAAGCTATTTTTCTTTTAAAAACGAGGTATTAATGCCAAAACTCTAAAAATACTTATCTGCCAAACACAACCTAAGTGGATTTTGGTGTATATCACAATTGCTTAGGGGACAAATCACGTTTGAAAGACATATGAACAGGTATCCCATGGCTGAAAATAAAAGTAGAAAAGCCAGAAGCCGTATTTAGCTAAAACTTTACATGATGTTTTAATCTATGCATTTTATCTTATGTTTAGTCGAAAAGCCACACTATCAAAAGGGGTGTACATGATGAACTTCAGTGCGGCAGACAAACATGTTTTAGATCATACGCGCACATCTAGTCTGGGAGAACACCCCAAGAGTTAGCTAAGTGTGAAGCCTCTAAATTAACCCATTTTTTCTCTATGTGAAGCCCGGATGATATTATGGATGAGTTTAGGAGCTACAGGCTCGAATGGATTCATACCTGGGAGTTCGGAGGTTCCGTACCAGCTCACATAGAGCATAACAAGTGAATTTTGATGGGGCATATAATGTGACTACTAAGATATACGAAAAGGGGCACGGGTCTAAGCATTAAGAACACTCTCTCTTACACCATCGTTGACCTTCCAAAGCTCAAGAAGCCCCCATAGTGCTCTAAAGCCTTCATGACTCTGATTTCACCATGTTTATTGAGATTCCTGTTAACCAAACATCAAAGTGGACAGAATCCATATGTTTACCAATTCTCTGTTTTGTGCATACATTCCTAGCATATTTAATTTCTTCTTCTTCAACTCCCGCGTTTAAAGAATCGTGCGAACCAGAGGGCACTAGTATTATATGTATGTGACAGGTAGGAGAGAGATAGGGGTAGTAGCTTGCAACTGACGAATAGTATTTGGGAAACTTTATTGTAGCTACATGCTTGTCTATTCATCTGTTTTTCAAATTCTCATAGATCTCAGTAGTCAAATTTATCTCGATGTCCTTGATTAGCAACGAACGATAAAACCATTCACATCTTCATTTCATATAACCTACATACTACATTCCACGCTTGGATTTCACTACAGTTGCGCAACATTATTGGAGAACTCAAATTTCATATGGTTAGTGGTGTGCAAGTTAGTGGATGTGATTTTGAAAATATTGAGAATTGGCAAAGTGTTATTATACTATCTCATAAAGCAAGCAACGAGATAATTGAAAAATGGAAACTAGGTTATTATGTACCGCCACGCATGGTTGAGTGTTGGATCATGCCAAACCGGTACTAGATTGTTCAAAAACAGGTTTCTATGATAACGAGAGTTTTAGTTGAGAACCACCTCTTGGTACGGTGTGTATTGCATTGAAGGCAACTCTACCCACTTAAAAGTTTGAATCTGGTGGCTCAAATTTACATGACCGTGCGCTGTCGACTTTAACGTAGGAATTCAGTGAGATTGACGGATTTATCTGCAATCCACTTCTTTCTAGCTATGGTTCGGTGGCGCACTCGTGAGGATGTACTGTTTATGTGTTTCTTCGTTGTAATCACACACAAAAAAAGGCTTACCACATGTTCTTTTTGGTACAACATCATGCATGCAAGATTTGTGTTCTCTAAATGATGGTTGCTTCATACAAAGATTGTTCGTTCGTCGACATGTGCATCAAATGCAAATATGTTGCAATAGTCGATAGTGAATACCCCTCGATCGTTGTGAATCTTGGCACCTATCCAGAACACAACGGAATGTTGACTTGTTTTGCGTCTTTGACAAGAACGAAAATGTAGAAATGGAGAGAACCAATAATACTCAAGTTGGATGGAATCTACGGCGCACGCACGCCGGTTTCTAGATTAAAAGCGTACGACGTTCTCCCTCCGTACCGAAATACTTGTAGTCGGTACAGAGGTAGTAGTTGACAAGGACGTAGGATGAATGGATGATGTACCAAAGTGCAGCTAGCTATGCATTACTACTACGTAGTAGCTGATAATTTTGGCGTGATATAATAATTTTGGAGTAATAGTTTTGGCGTGAGATGACAAAAATTCCAAGGGCAAGAGACAGGAGAGCGAGAAAGGACGGACGGTTCCAAAAATGTGCGGACCTGATAAGCCTGCCGTGGTTCACCGGCCGACTACATCCCGAAACAGATAGATTACGGCTCTTAATTTCAAAGCGGAAGAGCTAGTCCATGCGTCTCCATCGGCCGACCTGGATCGAAGCTAGTAGAAGAGAATATATCCGTCTCCATCGATGGACCAACAATATTATATTAGGGCACTGATCATATTTCTCCTTGGTCAGATGATGCATGTGGGTCGATCGGTATCTGACCAATGAAGATCGGGCGCGCGCCTTTTCTTTCAAAACGCAAGGGAAATGGATGGAAGTTGATGAATGCTGCATGCACACCTGTTGCACATCATAACAACCACGTCCTCAACACATCGGGAGGCGATGCACGCCATCGAGCGATGTCGACAGTCCACACGAGGCAATCTTCCATCGCGTTGCAAGCCCCGGCCGGCTCCGTCTCAGTCTCCGTGGGTGGCTCAGATCCACGCGACGGCGGCTTCGTCGTCGTTCACAGGGTCGTCTCCACAATGCATATTCTGTACCTCTTTCTGCAGGGAACCCCTTGTTCTTCCATAGTTCTGCGATCGTGTACAACACCACACAGACAGCGATGACTCGGGAGTGAATATGAGTAGCAGGATTTCATTTCACTGTGGCTTTAGTGTAAGAAAATGGAGTTCATCTGAACCTAATTACCTCTACGTGGTTTCTACTAGCTTTAGCTACCCGGATCAAGAAGCAACCCAGCTGGTACGCATGCATACGTACGTACGTCCACAGGAAGTTCGAGTATATTTTGTTGGTTCTTGGGGCGCACGAATTAAACAATTGCCATAAGAAAATTGGATGTATATACGTGAGAGGATAAGCACGTACACATGTGGATGGTCATTGGATGGGGTGGACAGTCGTCAAGCTTGACAGCTAGGCCACGCCCATGTTAGCACATGAGAGCAGATCACAACCTGGTCAAATGCTTAATTAATTTAGTACACTCCCACTCCCACTTGGCCAGCACCCATCGATTAGTTGTTGGAGTGCGTACCGCATACTCCCTCCATTTCATAATATAGTGCGTCCGCGCTTTCCGAAATTCAAGTTTGACCGTAAATTTAACCAACGAGACCGACTGCGGCGGGAGCAAAAATCATACCACCGGAATTCAATGGTATGATTTTTGCTCCCGCCGCAGTCGGTCTCGTTGGTTAAATTTACATTCAAACTTGAATCTCGGAAAGCGCGGGGCGCACTACATTGTGGAACGGAGGGAGTATGGTTTGGTTGCAAGAAAATGCGGCAGAACCCTCTGTCTGTCTGGCGAGAGTTGAATTTTTCGCGGGGAAGAACATGGCGGAAATACATAGATACGTTCTTAACAAACATCTCCGTGAGTAAATAAGTCCAGCGTTCGGCGAGCTTAATTTACCAAACAATTCATATGTCGCAGTCGATCCATTCTCTTGAAGTCGATTTGACAGTGATCTGCTCTTATCATGTGCTTTCGGAACGTAAAGGGAAAAGCGTTCCAGAGTAACAACATCTAGCATCGAGCACAGACGTGCGTGCGTTGCGCACGAACAACCACAGAATGGAATTTCATACTGCACATCACATGCAGAGAAACCAAATGCCATTCTGCTCCAACCCAAATTAGGTGTTAAAACCAGGTGGCATCGATCAATTCTTTTTCTCCACGGAAGAATCAAATGGAGCCATCGAGATAGCTATACGTCTGCAGCAGCTTCACGCATCTTGGGTACATCAAGCAACCACTCATGTGTGGCTTCCCTGTTTAGCTGTTCTGCTCTGTTTCAGGAGCACACACAGGGAGTTCAGACTTCAGAGAAAGTAGCACGAACAATGGCAGCCTAACATTTTGCTTACGGAATCACGTATGTATGTGGTCATTGACAATTCAAATAGGCGGGAGACTGCAGCAAAAGTTGATCATCATCTACTATCGCCCAAGAAAAGATAGGTTTGGCTGCATCTAACCTTTGAACAACGACAGAGAACTATTTCCTGTCAAAAACTTTTATTTTTGTTTCGAGGGACAACAAGTATATTCAGCTTAGCCCTCATGGCAAAGAAAGTTAGAAGTCTCAAGTCCAAGTCGTCGTGTCAGACGGAGCTCGGTCTTCTCCGCCTCCATGTGGGTGATGTCTCCTAGTGCACATACATTCGTTCTAGTCAAGTTCTGTAGGTTGTAGATAGAAGCCTGATGATGGATCCATTCAAACCTTTTCGGTCTGTATTCAAACCGCATTGATCTCAAGAGCTTACCGCATCTACAACCGGGCTGAGCTAATTTGGCCCCTCAAACGCCGGTCTCTCGGTGTGTCCATTTTGAGCCCCTTCAGAAATCAGAAGCTACACATGGCGCCATCGAGCTAGCTATACATTTACAGTAGCTAGCTAGCTTCACGCATCTTAGACTTGAGGTACAACCGAGCTAGCTATCTATCGATCGAGAAAGCGATGTGCCAGCCAGGTTCTCAAGAATTTTCCGTCGACTCACGTAGCCATCCGGAGATATTCCTCCCGACCTAACAAGTCCAACGATTTCGTCCAACGCAACCAGTACGCACGCGCTTGCCCGTTTTGTCTTTTCTCTGCGTGGGCTTCTCTTTTCACTTGTTCCGTTCTGTTTCTGCAAGCCAGCATCAGGTGCCAGACACACACGGAGTTCAGACTTCAGAGAACTCTCAACAAGCAACAACATGAACGGCGACAGCCCAGTTGGCGGCGGCTGACAAGTGGGCCCGATCACGTATGTAGCCATTCCGGTTACTATTGTTGAAGGAAATATAAGCATGGCATCTAACCTTTCAACAACGACAGTCGACAGAGAAAGGTTTCCTGCCACTGAGTAGTGAGTACTACTAGTAGCTGATGACGATGTATTATCCTTTGGGGCGAAGAAAGTTATATGAAGTCCCAAGTCCAAGTCGTCGTCGTGTCAGGCTAAGCTCGTGGTTTTTCTCCGCCTCCATGTGGGCGATGTCTCCAGCACCGCTGCACACAAGTCCGTTCTAGTCAAGCTCTGCAGGTCGTAGATAGGAGCCTGATGGATCCATTCAAACGTTTCCGGTCTGTGTTCAAACAGCGTTCATCCCAAGAGCTTACAACCACATGACCAAGAGGCGGGCCACGCAGGGAAAACGATTATTAGGCCTCTTTTGAATGCAGGATGCGTAAAAACATGGAAATAGAAAAGAAGAAACACCCATATAAATAGAATGTCGTGGCATGTTTAATTTGACAGAAATTGAGAACACTGGAATGTCATGTGTAAGAGCAACTCTAGCAGACCCCGCAAAACGCCGGTCCGCAAAACGCGTTTGCAGTTTGCGCAAAACTGCTTTTGCGGGCCGGCGAGGGCTAGCACAGATGCAGACCCCCCAAACGGACCCGTAAAAAAGTATATTTGCGGAATATATTTTTTTACGGGTCGGCTATGCGGGTTTTGCTCGGGCAACAGCGCAACGACCCGCAAACAGAAGAACTGTAAATCTGAAATTTGTCATAGGGTTTCACAAACAAGTTCAAATTTAAATGACATAAACAGTTTGCGCGCAAATAAAAGCGAAGTTCATTACGCAAAAGAGGGCATGCAAAGGTATGCGCCCATGTCCGGCATCATTTTGGGGGTCGATCTTCGCTCCGCGCCATGGAGTCCATCTTGAAGTTCATCGGCGCCACCGTAGCCACCTCCGTCGCTTGTTCCAACTCCCGCACCGAAATCATCCACATTGCCACCATATGGAGCAGAGAAAACATCACCGGAACTGGCAGACGGACCGGTCGAGGCGACCATTCTCCTCTTCAAGATCTCTCTCCTTGCCATATCATGCCATGTTTTGGTGACGTCGTCCATGTCATTGCGGTTCATTGACATGATCTTGTTCTCTTCGGCGAGCAACAATGACAGCGATTTGTTTTCAGAGGCGCGTGCTTTTCTCTCCTCGATGGCAGCTCTGCGCAATCCCTCTTCCTTGAGCGTTTGCCATTTTTCTTGCTTCTTTTTTGCCTTCTTTTCGGCCAACTCTTTCTTGATCTCCAACGACTTCAACAACATCAACTCGTTTGATTGCACCATGGCATCAATCTTCTCCCTCAAGCTCGATGCTTCTTGCTCTCTTTTTATCTTCTCTCTAGTCTTCTTGTCGCCATCGCGCTTGTTCAAATTTCTTGGGCCATCATCATCCTCATCTTCGTCCATGTTTGTAAGTGAGCCTCTCTTTGGTGGGGACTCTTTGTCGATCAACTTCCACTTGTCGCACTTTTGGAGCAACTCCCAACAATGCTCTAATTTGAAGAATCTGCCTTCCAAAGCTTCCATGTCCTTGTATCTATGTTGAGCAATCTTGTCCTACACAATGTGAACAAAATGATGCAATCATTTTTCGTGATACATTATGATGATGCACAACTTGAACAAAGGCAAAGCAAACTCACATAGTCGGACTCCACGGTGCCACTTGGAGGTGCCTTGCGTACTTGCTCCAAGCAAGCTGCCCAACGGCTGCACATAGGCTTGATGTTCTCCCAACGACCTTGAAGAGACCGAAATGTGCGTGGAGTCTTATTGGGGTAGTTTTTCATAATGCGGAAGTATTGATCTTCAATCCTTTGCCAATATCTCTTGGAGGTTTGATTAGTACCCGTGCATGCATCAAGAGACACCGCACTCCATGCTTTTCCCAGATAGTGTAGTTCTTCGATCTTTGGCTTTTCCCAGTTTTTGCTTGTGAATTCTCAAACGCTTCCGCTTCGATCTCCGCCAAGTCATCCGCACAACCATGATCGTCCACGCCGCCCTCCGTTTCATTGTAGTCGAAAGGTTCGAAAGGGGCTTGATCAATGTCAACCGCGTTCGTGTCCAACAAGTTCACGAACTCGGTTGTTGCATTGTTCGAACCACCGCTATAGCGAACGATAACAAGTCACGAGCTATCGAAAACAATGGTGAAAATGAAAGAGAATCGCCGAAGTCCGAAGAGATATACCTTCCGGCCATTTCGTCGAACACCTCGCTCGCGGGGGGAGCGGCACCGTTGAACGGCATCGCCGGAGCACCTCCTTGCGGGGGGATGGAGTGAGAGGTTGAAGAAGATGGCTTCCTTGAAGTCGGAACCTTCCTCCGCTTTGCACCCGCGGCCTTGCCGGCCTTCTCCGCCGCCGGCCGGGATCGCACAGCGGCATTGGCGCCCGGAGCGCGGGCCATCGCGGCGGGGGCAGCCGGATTCCCGCCCTGCACAACCACGTTGCCCTGCCGCTTGCGGGCAGGCGCGACGTGTGCTTGGGCGACGCCGGCAGGGCCAACATGGCCGGCGACGAGATCCGCCCGAGGGGAAGGGGCGTGCGCGACCTCGACGGTGACGGGGGACAGCATGGGGTCGTCCATGGCGGCGAGGGACGGCCGGGGAGGAGCAGCCGGAGCTTTCGGAGGGGGGGGGGGCAATGGTGGCGGAGGGTGCGCGGAAATGTCCCTCCGGCCAAATCTCGCGCCGGATGGGGGTTGAGCTCGGGTCGGCCTCCCAACCCGTGAAGATAGAGCTTGGGGGAGAAGATTTGCCGCGCCCCGCAAAAATTTTTGCGGGCTGGGGCCGGATGCGGGGTCTGGTCGTGCAGATTTTTGGCCCCGATCCGCAATTTGGCGGTTATTTTGCGGGCTGGGGCGTTTTGCGGGGTCTGCTAGAGTTGCTCTAATAGATGCCATTTGTTGCATCGGTAGAAGAACACGAAAAAAATTCTGCAATATTAGATGGATGACATACTTGTCATTGGAACAAGCAAAAAAAGCCCACGAGGTTACTGTGTCGATGGAAATTTTCTTTTATAATTGCATGTAAATAGTCGTAGACAAAATTTCTATAGTTTTCAGTCCTACAAATCAAAACAAGATATCCCTCAAAGAGGCCCTAGCTTTGCCAAACTGCATAGATCTCTTTCGCATGCCTCTGTCTACACAAGCCATTCAGCAGTTCCAAGAGCTCAACGCTGCTTTGCATCAAATTCCAACAACAGCGTTAGACATTTGGTACTATCCCTGGAAGAAGGGGAAGTTCTCTTCCATGCAACTGTACAAGTGGATTCACAATATTTGGAAATGTGCTACAATGCTTAGATGCAAAATCTTCTTTTGGCTGCTGCTGTATGTTCGAGTTAGCTCCAGGAACCTGCTCCAAAGGAAAATTATCTTCCTCCAAGTTCTGGGACTGTTTTTTTGCTCTCCATCAAATTCCAACACTGAAGAAACTGATCTCCTTTGTTCTGGGACTTTTTTTTTCTCTAGAATGTTGGAACTCCATTATTCCCACTAGAAGAAGAGGCATTTCTCTGCTTGATGAAGTCCTACTGACACTTAGGCTCTTTCCCCCAAGTTTGCAATGGATATTCTCATCATGGGCTGCTATATTTGGTGCTGTGCAATAGCATCTGTTGATTTACACAGCCAAAAGATGTTCCATTGCTAATTTCTTTGTAACTCTCTGCCTCGTAATCATTTCCAATGAATCTCAAGGAGTGGTGGAGCTGATATAGTACAGTATTTGTTAGCTTGTTGATTCAACAAGAGTCTGCTACCAGTTTCATGATTCATCTCAACTCAAGTAGGTTCAAATTTGTTGGAATCTCTGAATTTTTGGGATCACATCGTTTGTTATCTGAAGATTTCCAGTTTCATATAAAGGATAGGATAAAATTCCAGCAAGACATGACACATATTCTCTACAAGTGTGACATTTTTGCAGATCTACATGCAAAAGTGCTTGCATCATGGCACACTGAAATTACATGCATCACTGACAGGAAAACCAACATTTCTCCCATTCCTCCATAAGCCAGGCGGGATAATAGATATAACAAAACTATAATGCGGTCCTTGCACATGAAGCCCTGCCACTTATGCAAGTACGACATCGCCGCCATTATCTACAGCATGCAGGGGATGTTGCCATTTTGCTTCAAAGTCCTCCAAGTACTCTCTGCTGTTGAGCTCTGTCAACCTGTAACAACACAAGCAAATGAAGCAGGCAAAACAGGTTTCAGACGAAACTGAAGTTCAGAATAAGAGCTGATATAACCTCCTAAAGCACGACCCTCATTACCTGCTAATCGTACGATCTTTGGCGAATCCTAGCTCATTGTCCACGCAGAGATCGGGATCGTCACTTTTCTGCGAGCGTGAAGATCTAGGTGAACTTTTTTGTGCTTCAGCGACCGTCACGACATTCTCGAATAGCTCTATTGGCTCGGCCTCGGCTGTGCATAATAGCCTCCCCTTGTTCTCATACATAACCTGAAAAACATTAGCGCCGTCAGAGACAAGATTCTTTGTGCTGCCAGTATACAGTATACATGCATATTAGTAGAATATTTTAGATCAAAAATGGAAATTGATTGCAATTGTCCAGCTTTTTTATATAACTATAGGGTACCACTAGCTTCAGGAATCTGGACTAGGCTCTTTAAAAATGCAAAATAACGAAGTGCGCTACTACTACTAAGGAAAGTGTACATCTATCGAGCCTGTAAGTTTCAGGTCTTCAAGGTGTCCAGTTCCAAATTAGAATGGAGGGATGTCTAAACAGTAAACACAAGGCTAACGCAAGATTAAAACATAAAAGATGACAGACTAAGGAAAGATGGAACATACATCAACCAATGTGACAAACCGATATGCTGCTGTTCTGTTATGATATCCAAACTTAGGGACACCTTCAACTGCAAGGGTGTGAAACTTCTCTGCACATTAACATTTTGGTGTCAGTTAGATCACATCAAGAGCAGCATTGTGTAATCCGTAACTGTGGAAACTGCACTGAACAACTATACTTACTAAATAGCCCGAAATAGTCTGCTGCGCCTATAGGTCTGTCACAAAGATCTTCAAACTGGAAATATGCACATCCATTTGCTCCCAGTGGGACCTGCATAACCAAGGTTCAAGAATTACAGAGTGATTACATGAAACAAAAGTAGCCAACTCTGAATATCTAACTTCCAAGACCTCCAAATGTCGTCCCATAACGACTTCGACTGTTTGAGGAGTAGGTTCCTCATCTCCAATCAAAGATTGGAATTTCTGTTTAAGAACTGTACTGCATTCGCTTCCAATAAAATAGAAACCTTCTCCAGCCTGCTCATAAGATTAAAGATGTCATGAAAGGGAAAACTGAAAAAAAAACACTGATAACTTCCGAAAGTAGGCAACATACTGAACCCAGTTGACGGTAGTCTACTGCAGAGCCAATGGGGTGCGAAATGCACCTTTCCTGCAACAATCCACAAAAATTAACATGAGTACACTAGCAGAGTGAACTTCAGACAGCAGAGAAACTGACAAATAAAACAACACATACTTTCAAGGTGTCAATGAACGGTAAGAAAAGGTTTCGCTGCAAGCCACCTTCGTATAGCTGATCGGGAGCACGATTAGAAGTCGAAACTAGAACCTGAGCACAAATAACCATGCAAATCAATCAATGCTAAATATCAAGGTATTCTTGTGTGAATATAAAGGTTGTTTCAGTGCATAAGAAAATGGAAATGCAGTGGTCACATACAACGCCTTTGCTGAACAGATGTCTGAACAGACGGTTCAATATCATAGCATCAGCAACATCAGTTACCTGTAAAGTATGTATCGGATGTGTTAGGAAACGAGCAGGAAAATTAATACAACTATCACAGTAAGGATACACATACCATAAACTCGTCAAGACATAATATTATGGCTTCATCTGAAATCTCAGCTGCTACCATATCAAGGGGATCTGAAACACCTTTATGCATCTGCATGTAGATGACCGTTTATGAAGAGATCTAGACTGAAGAAGAAAGATGCATATCTCATAACCACAAAAAATACCTGCAGGCGACTATGAACATTCAACATGAAATCGTGAAAGTGAATTCTCTTTTTCCTCCAATTAGCTGGCCTGACAAGAAGCAGTACCGTCAGGATAGCAATGGATTATTGAAGAAATGCATAGAAGGGGAAATATGTGCAAGTACCAAGTTGTTGTCTAGTTAATACCACATAGCAAAAGAACCATAGGAAGATAGGCTACAGTTTATTTTCCAGGCATCTTCATCAGAACTTGACACCATTGGTTCTGTTGATTAATAAAACTACAATGATCACCACTGGTTCCTAACAGTTTGGAAGTTTGAACTTAGACAGTAAATGGAGCCAACAGCTTGTCAACTGCTTCTAGGCATGTCTCAAAATTACTATGACTGTCTATGAAGAGATCAAGACTTCAGTATGTACGACTAAATTCATGAAAGAAAAGAAAATTACTGTTACTACTTGTGTGTATTGGATTCACAAGTCATTTGTCTTAAAAAATGTGAAGAACATTGAAAAATGAATAGAATAACTTTGGCCTGTATAGTTGCATACGAATGTGAACTGTTATATGAACATATTCAGGTAAATCAATCTAATAGAAGAGCACTAAATGTACTTCTGAACTGATACACCGCCATGAATATATCTGGTGACATGTTCAGTACTAATGCACTTTCAAGTTCGTGATTTTGTTATCTTAAAGCAGCACAAAATAAGTCCAAAAATGTTATAATTGATTCACTTACAGTTGCTCATAGAACAGGTCCATAAGCATCGTCTTCCCTGTACCGACCCCTCCATATAGATACAATCCCTTTACTGGTGATTGGGTAGAAGGCTGAGCAATGAGGCGAGACCATAGCCACCTTCTCCTGTCAAACATAAACCACTAGGGTTAGGATCACTCTGATCAGTCCCTTGCTTACTATGTGAATTCACTGCTTTCAGATCACGCTTACCTTCCAGATTTCTCAGATGACTGATATCTATCGAGCTGGCAGGCTTCTTCATTCTCTACAAGATCCTCATAAAGCCTTTGTAATTGCTGAATCGTGTCAACCTGCGTCAATAGGTAAAAGTTCAGAAGAATCGTCAGTAAAACACTCAAGGTAATCATGCAAGAAAAACATTGATCAGGTCCAATTCAACAACCTGAAAGCTATCACCATCTACAAGATCTCCTGATGCAATTCTCTTCTCATATTCCACCATGGGACCACCTCGTGGAACATCTGAGGAAGTAATCAAGTTGATTCAAATGCCTCCAGCAGAAAATAAGAAAGCTTTCGTGCATAAAAAATGTAACAGAAATAAAACCTTTAATCGAATCAGCCGCGGCAGTGGAGAACATGTTCCTCAGTGACTCCACAGCTGGACTCACAAATCTGCCATGTTCATCATCATGGCGCACGGTGCACAGTGAACGGGATGCGGAACCACGCAAGATGAGCACGTTCTGCTGCCTGGTCAGTCTGTTTATTGGTGCGCGCCCCTCTGCATGGTGCCGCGCCAAACGGCGAAGCTGGCGTAGCGAGCGAGCTACCGCTGCTCTCATCTTCCTCGATGTACTTTCTAGGCCAACTCAATCAACGGGCGAAGTTATGGAAGCTGTAACAATCATAGCAGAACAAGAAGCCATTAGAAAACAAATAGGGAGCTTCTCCTAATCAGTGCTGGGCCATGTGGTGGAAGATGCAAACTCCATGTGGGACTGGAATATACAGGGAAAATCTCAAAGTAAACTGATAGGTTGGGAGCATGAAAGGCTACCGCGAAAATGAGACGGAAAGGGTGGCCAGTAATCAAGTGGAATAATGCAACTGCTGCAGGCCGCTTTCCAAGCCCATCCAAGGGATAAAAAAGAAGCCGTGAGCTCTCAGAGTGTCGTGTCAATGGCCTATTGATTCCAAGGAATAAAAAAGAGGCTTTAGGCGTTGCTAATCAGCTGCGTTTGGGTCCAAGGGAAACTCGCATCAATCAACTACACAGTAGGAAATTAATACTACAGCAAGATGAATTATTGGTAATTTTTTTGCGAGGGATAATAATCATGAGTCATCAGGGAATTAAAAGCGAGATATATCATAAAAAAATCCTGGAGCAGGGAGCTGAAGGGTAGAAGAAGCTCCATGAGGGTGGGAGCAGTTAGAAATCCAGAAAATCTGGAGCCCCAACATTTGGGGAGGGGAGCCACCGCGGGCGGAACAGCAGAAGAAAAGGGATTTGTGGCACCTACCCAATGTTTTCGGCGGCGTTCCTGACGGGAGCGGGAACCCCGTCGCCCGCGGCGTGGACGGCTGGTCGGTAGCTGCCTCTCCCCGACCTCCGGCGGCGGCGAACGGCCTTGGCAATCCAATCCAATCGTAGGAGAAGAGAAGAGAAGCGTGAGGACAATAACCAACAGAGACGCGCTAAAAGAGGGAGGCGCAACCAATGGAGGAACCGAGGCCGGACGGCAGAGGAGGAGGAGAAGGCAGTACCGAATCGAAGCCTGGCGGAATCAGGCGGCAGGAACCCGCCGGCGGAGTGGACAGCGACGTCGCCTGGCCGCCGCGTCGGGTCGCCGCGCGGAGAAGAGGATTATTCCTGGCTGGCTGGCTGGCTCTCCTGGGGATGAGGGGGCAAGAGGATGGGAAGTGGGGCGGCTGCGAGGCTCCAAGTCTCCGGCGACGAGGAGAAAAGAAACAGGCAAAGGGGATCGGGAACGGGATGAGAAACGTGAGCTGGAATTGAGTTGGTGCTCCGCCGCGTGTTGTGTTTTGTTGCTTGGGACAATGAATGAATGAATTGAATAGAATTAGTCGTCCCAACCGTGTTGGACTCGTCCTCGTCACCTCCTCGTGGCAGGACGTGTGCCGGCGGCACACTACTCGGCTTCTTCTTTCGCTTGCGTCACGGACGAGATTAACCCGATCTTGGATTTTTTTTCTCTCTATACTAGCAACTCCAACGGGGCGACCCATTTCATTCGCTGGCATCCGTTTGGGTCGGCGCGGACACAAAAGTCGGTCCAACGCGCCGACCCGAACGGACGCACGTCTGCTTTTCGTCCGCGAGCGACTCAATCCCGGCCTATTTTTGAGCCACGAGACAGACGCGCTCGCCTTCTCCTCCCCCAGGCCCGCTGGTCGGTGGCACATTGACCTCCCCCTCATCCAACAGCAACCCTCGCCCGCCTCCTTCGTCACCGACGCCGCGGCCCATTTTTTCCTGCGACTCTGACAGCTGTCGGCGCCTCAACATCCGCTCAGCAACGCTGCCAACTCCCACGTCGCCTGCCACCGCCGTCTTGCCGCCGGGGAGCCGATTGCTTCCAACCCCCGCTCCCCCCCCCCGACACAGCTGTGACCGCGACCAAGAAGCCGCCTCGCCGCCCCAGCCAGATCCTATTGTGAAGACAATCCCCAACCCTGTCGGAGAGAAGAGGAAAAGATTTGCCCAAGAGCAAGAGAGTGCTAGGAAGGATGTCGAGCGTGCCTTTGGTGTTTTGCAACCTCGATGGGGCATCGTCCGGTATCCTGCTAATACCTAAAGCACGCAGAAACTGTGGGAGATGATGACTGCTTGTGTGATCACGCACAACATGATCGTAGAAGACGAGCGCCCGGAACGTCTGTACGATCAAGGATTTCAGTTTCAGGGTGACAATGTTGTGCCTGAGCATGCAGGAGCGGCAACGTTTGAACAGTTCGCCCAATTTCGTCATGACATGCGTGATTGGAAAACTCACGTGCAACTGCAAAATGATTTGATTGAGCATATGTGGGCTCATGTTGGCAACCAATAGATATGTCTTCTTTATCCAACTTGCAAAACTATGTGAGACATTTTTATTTTTATTGGGCTTGTAAAACTATGCTATTTTATTCGGTTCAAACTATGTTATTTGGCTATATGTTTAAATGCAAAATTAATGCGAAAATGAGCTATTCGTTGAAATAGGGCGGCCAGCCGGCCACGCCGGCACATATGGGTCGACACGTTAGGCGCGCTGCCGACCCATATCTAAAACAAAGCGGACGCCGAGCAGGCGGCTGACCCAAACGGACAAAAAGCGGAAGAAATCGCCGTCCATTTTGATTGGCCCGTTGGAGTTGCTCTCAGACCAGTCTGTGAGCATTGATGCCCAAGACGCTAAACGGCCGGATTTTCATATAAACCGAAAAAAAATCATGTAAACACGGTGGATCTCGTCGTTACATTTCGGAAATATACTTCAACTAAAAGCGGAGTTCGTACGACTCTGAAGGTATAATTTCAGACATACTTCTGCTCTAAAACTAATCTAAATGACCGTCGGTGTCCGTCCCCATGTCTGGCCATGAGCCCCGAGAACTGAAGCTCCGGCACTTGTCTTTGCCTTTTCGAGTTCCGTGTCGGTGCTCTCCAGCTTTGCCTTCGCAATCTCCGCCCCCGCAGAGTGAGCGACTAACCGGCCGCCGATTATTAGCCCGCCAAGCTTGGCTTCGGGCGGAGGGGAAGAGTGGTGGCCTTCCTGGGATACGGGCGACGGTGTCCTACCATGCACTACTCTTCCTCATTGTCAGCGGCGTCCGCGGACGTGTCGGCTTCGTGGTCGTGGCGGGGGGCGCGGCCTCGGCGGAGCCAACAATGTCCTCTTCATCCGTCGCCTCGTTGAACTCCTTGTAGGCGCCTCCAGTTCCGCCTTATGCTGGCAGTACCGCCAGCGGACGAGGCGAATCTGGAGCAGTAGGACTCGAGCAACGCCGCCTGCTTTGCCATGTCCGCGTCCGGTGCGATCTCCCTACCGGCGTTAAGCTGCTCCTCCGCCTGTTGGTGCTCCTGGAGAAGCTGGAGGTTGTAGGCCGCATCGGCCTGCGCCTCACTGATGGTCATGGTGCAATGCACCGGCGAGTGTGGCGCCCACGAGGAGGGTGCCGATGGCTCGTCCTCGGCCATGTCCTCCATTGTGACGTCGTCGGCCTCCGGTTGCCTGTCGGCATCTCCTTCTGCTCCGGCGACAGTTCGTCTCACAGAGTTTTGGAGCACGAGGAGGCCATGGCAGGAGTGGTGCGGAAAGGAGAAAGGGACCGGAGGAGGATGAATGCGGCTACGGTCGGGGCTGTAGTTTATATAACGGGCGAATCACAATGGTGGGCTGCAAACGGATGGTCGGGTGGCGCCGGAGTAGGTTCCTCGGCAACCGCGTGGCATTAATGTCGTTGGCAACGGACGACCGTGATGTTATTTGAACGCAGAGCAGTCGCATGCACCGGGAAATGGCGCGGGCGGCGCTCTCTCGGCCGGCGCGCCGCTTCATTGCCGGCGCCAGTGAGAGGACTTGTCCGCTCTGTCCGGGCATGAATGTGGCACTGGCGCTGACACTTTCGGGCGGGAAGCGCACGCGGGCGAGGGAGGGGGTTTGAGTGTGTCAGGGCGGTTAGGAGCGGGCGTGGCAGCGGTCCGGACTCCTGTAAAGCCCCCTAGTTTTTCTCTGGTTTGCGGGAGAATGTGCGTTCGGATCGCTTGGCGAATTGATACAGACTCGTGTTGAATAGCACAAACGTCCGAATCATGCGGTCGGGTAGAGATGCCCTTGGACACCTACAACAGCAAAGGGGTAGGTTGTATCTTTACGGAAATTCACTTTGGCACATGGGAGCATATAGTCCTATCATCCAAAAACATTTTAAAATGTCAAAAAATTCCGAACAAAAAATTGATGTGTACATCTCGATATTCTATGTGCGCATGCCAAATTTCGTGGAAAACAGGCATTTTCTGTGGTTTATGGAAAAAAGACAAAGAAATGTCTCGTGAAAAGCCTTTTTAATACTGAATTTTGTCTTCTTCACATGTGACAAAAATTATCGATTTTTCGCGAAACGACTTTGTGAATACATAAAATGTCTCCCACAAAAAAAAGTACATAGAATGTCGATGTACGCACAAAACATTTTTTTCAAAATTTTATGACATTTCAAAATACGTTTAAAGCACATTTTGAAAACTAGGAGCATATGTATGCTCCTGGGTGCCAAAACACCCCTCCGCATTGATTATACCCACACAAATCTGAACTGAACGGGAAAACGACTCGTATGTATGTGTGGCACTCTATTGCCGTCGCGTCCGCATCGAAAAATTAAAATTTTAACGGGCAGTCCGCATCAACAGTGGAGTGATTAGGTTATGTAGCCCATTTTTCGTTCTATCCCAGCCAGGTCCAATCCTTTTCTGCTTGGCGGATCGACACAGGTCCGTGTTGGTCGCTTGGATATGCCCTTACACACCTGCAGCAGCAAAGGGTAGGTTTGTATCTGCAGCAAAAGGTAGGTTTGGATACTATGCATTATGAAGATAGTATCATAGACTAATATCACATGCATGATACTAATATTTGGTACTTCTCACTATGAGCAGCCTTACTTACACCTGCAGCAACAAAGGGCTAAGTTTGTATCTGCATTGATTATACACTTAGACAAATCTGAACTGAAGGGGGAAAACGACTCGTATGTATGTGCGGCACTCACTATTGCCGTCCCGATCAATAGTGGAGTAATCGGGTAAGACCTATCCTCTTCCTCTTTTTTTCCCAGCCAGGTCCAATGGCGCTCCACTATTGAGATGCTGAGACGATTCTGCAACAGGCACATCTCGCCAGGCTCTAGTACCGCATATACAAAGCACAAAGCGGCAGGAGGATAGGATAGAGAGAAGAATCGAAAGACGGGAAAGTGCTGCCTTTCAAAAAGAAAAGGAGGAGGGTGAGGTAGTACGCAGAACAGATCCGAGGATCTGGGATGGATGGATGGATGCGTAGAGCAGAGCAGAAACTTGCTTGGTTGTGGACCGACCCAGGACGAGGACGAGGACGCGGAGCTCCTCTTCTCTGCCTTCCTTGCCTCCCCCGATTTGTTGGAGACGCGGTCGGTGTGGCGAAGGAGACAGTGCTGCTCCACCTGGTTGCCGCGACGCTTCCCAGAGAAAGAAGGCGTGTGCGCTGCGCTCTCCGGCCCGTCCGTAACAACAACATGATAACATCATCTCGTTTTCCATCACGATCCCCACTCTGCACTGTGACCGTGTGTGCCACGTTTTTCTGCCCTGCACCCGGTTTTTTTTTTTGAAATAGCTTCTCCCTCAAAAAAAGGTTTTTTTTTCGCGGGTCTCCTAAAAAAAGGTTTTTGACATAGCTCATCATCATTCATGTCGAACGGTTGCCATGTGATTCTGCAGCTTGTTGGAAGGGGTAGTTTCGTGAATATTGTTTTCAAAAAAAGTGATCATCATAGCTCGGTTTTCTAAGTTCAATATGAAACAATTCATGCCAAGAGGCAAGATTATTCACATACGCTTATATCACCTGAAATTCAAAATGTGAGCACATCAAAATGCGAGCACAGTCCAGGCCTCCTTTGGTTCAACGGAAAAAACGGAGGAAACAATAGGAATTGGAAAATTTCATACGGTGACAATATTCAAGCCTTTGGTAATGCAAGACCCTTTTATATTAGACTTATATGTCCGAACGGATGGCCCGGCCAGTCACCGATCAAGATATCGCAATCCAAGATTTTTAATACACGTTCAAAAACATTTAAACACGTTCGGCATTTTTTGCACGTCCAAATTGCGATCCAAGTTTTTATGTTCAAATTTTTCAATACACGTTCAAATTTTTTTTTGCATATACCAAGATTTTTCTTGAAAAAAAAATGTGATCCATGAGCACTAGCATCCAGGACATTTTTATAGAAGAAGACCACCTAGTTGAGATCACGGAAAATGCACCCCGATCGGGAGTCGAACTCTGGTCTGCAAGGTGCACCACAGCGACCTTACCATTGGGCAGAATTCTCCGCATATACCAAGATTTATTTACACCTTTAACATTTTTTTAAACTTTGTGTTTGATGACTACTTTTTTCATACACATTATACATTTTTGGTATATGTCAGGAATAAATTTTATACATTTTTAAAATTTTAAAATATGATTACCAATTTTTTGATACATGATCCACATTCATTTTTCAAATGCTTGATTAATGTTTTTTAAATACATGATCAACCGTTTTCACACACATTGTTGTATACAAGAGAAACAAGTTTTTTATACACATTTAGCATCTTTGAAATGGTATATTAACATTTTCAAATGTTTTACGTATAGTGTTTTTTGTAATATATATTTTAGAATATTTTAAAGTACACAAAATGTAAAAAAAGCAAAAGACAAAAACAAAAAACGTAAAAATAAACATAGAAAAACGAGTCTGTGGCCTCCCGCGAGCTGAGCTGGCCCATCTAGCGCTGCTCTTCACGCTAGGGTTCCCTAAGTTTCGCTATAAGCGAGACATAAGGGCGCCCGTTGATGATTTGATGGGGTAGCTGTTCATGGGCCTCTACAGTAAGGAATGGTGGGTTTATCCGTTTATGTTCCATGGGCTGTTGTACCGGCCCACCATGTTATGATATCAATCAATCAAGGGAAAATCATCAAGAAGGAATTTGCCCTAAAAAAAGCAAGCAGGAAATATCCGCTAAAAAAATCAACCAAGAAGGAAAACCTACGGTGTAAATCCAATAAGGATTACGGTGTAACTCCACTAGGATTACAGTGTAAAACCTACTAAGGATTATAAATCCACCAAAAATTGTACTGTAATCAGTGTAAATCCACTAAGATCACTAAAAATTACAGTGTAAATCCATTAAGAATTACACTGTAATCCAATAAAGATTACAGTGTAAATCCACTAAGATCACTAAAAATTACAGTGTAACTCCATTAAGAATTACACTGTAATCCAATAAAGATTACAGTGTAAATCCACTAAGATCACCAAAAATTACAGTGTAACTCCACTAAGAATTACACTGTAATCCAATAAAGATTACAGTGTAAATCCACTAAGATCACTAAGGATTACAATGTTCCTCCAATAAGAATTACACTCTAAAAATCAAAGAGTTACAGTGCCTAACCAATAAGAATTACACTATAAAATCAACTTAAACTACAGTGTAAATCCATCAAGAATTACAGTGTAAAAACCCACTACAAATTACAGTGTAAATCCACTGAAAATTGCAGTGAAAATCCACTAAGGAGACAACACTTTGTTAACAAGGCCATACAAAAGTACAATTCAAGAGGGGCAGTACAAGAATGTAAATCTCTTTGCTACTAGAAGAGCTTAACCAAAGCAAGACAAAGGGTTGTTTATGTTACAGCAGTATTGTGCATACAGATTGGGCCAAGTTCATGGTCAGTGAAAATTACATCATGCAAAGAAACAAAAAGCCCCACCACGGGCTGCAATCACAAAATGAACCGGGGCTGATGCTGCCTAAGAATTGTGTAAAGAAACTATATGATGACAGCTGAATCTCAAAAAAAAATCACAGGTAGATGCTATCATAATACCATGGGAACAAAAAGAGGATTTGACATTATGCATCTGAATGCAGGACAGACAAAATTTATAGACTGACCACACCCATGAACTGGAACACTTGCTAAGAATTACAGTGTGACTCCACTAAAAATTACATTGTAATCCAATAAAGAATACAATGCAAATCCACTTAGATCACAAAGGATTACAATGTAACTCCAAATAAGAATTACACTGTAAAAATCAAGAGTTACAGTGCAAAAAACCAATAAGAATTACACTGTAAATTCAACGAAAACTACAGTGTAAATCCGCCAAGAATTCCAGTGTAAAAACCGACTGAAAATACAGTGTAAATCCATTAAAAACCCACTAAAAGTTCTAACTCAGGTGAAAACGCTAGCAAGCAGAGAAAAATCCCATCGAGTCCTTACACGAGTAGCTAAAATAAGTCATGTGCAAAATACCGTAGTTGCCCTACCAATCTTCCTGAGCAGCAGAAACAAACTCAAACGACCATTTTAATCTCCTCGTACACAAAACACCACCTAGCCCATAGATTCAGGGGAATTGATTGCAGCGACAACCACAGAGCGGTCAAATATATACTTGGTACAAATTTCAGCGGGAATGGTAGAGGCGAAGTGATTCAGGGGAAGTGATTCTGCGCATGACAACCAGACGAATTCAAACAACTAAACGAACACAGAGCAATCGATCCTACAAAGACAAACCCTAAACTAGCTCACAAGACATATGAGATTCGATGCTAGTAACAACGCAACCACAAATCTACACCACCAAAAATCTCCGCGGGGATTACCAGATGGAAGATCCCAAAGGGACTAGGCAGCAGATCTGACGGACATAACCGGGGGAAATGGGCCGGGGCGGGATCGGGGGCCAGCAGATGCTGCAGACCTCCGGCAGGGGAAAAGGCTCGGAGCAGGAGGGCGCGGGGAAGCCAGACTCCTGACCACCACCCTAGTGAATCGAGCGGAGAGGGAAGCTCCAAATCGCCATGGACCGAGAGAGCTCGCAAACGGGCAGGGGAAAGGCAGCTACAGAGCAATGACCGGCGCGGGCCGCGGTACCCGAAAAATGAGCGGACGCGATAAGAACACATCAGCTGAGAGGACGAAAAAAAAGAAACACGAATCTGCAGACAGAGAACGGACGGCTCACAAAACGGATGAAAGCCAAAAGATTTCATCCGGATGAAAAATAGTATTTCCGTTATTAAAACTCAAACAGGGTTACATGGTTTGCCGATCTGGAACGCGCGCAAGCGCCACCTCCCTCAAGCCCGGCCCTAGTATCATGGAGGCCCTAGCGCGACTGAGGCACGATGAACATTAACATAGTAATATATATCCTTTTTAATAATATATATCGTATATCATGAAAATATAAAGCATTGACATAAAATATAATTTTAGTTACAAAACAAGTCGTAATACACCATCATGTGATTATATGATGCAAATGATTATAATGTATTCAACTATAAATAACTATTGAATAAATATAAACTGGTGAGGGGGGGGGGGGCATATGTCCCTTGTCCATGTTGATTTTTTGTTCATGGCCTCCTCCCTCTCCGCCAACAAAGAACAGCTGAGGTACATCATCGGCGCATGCGTCTTAGTTGTGGTTCTCTTCATCGCCGCCTGGACAATCTACCTATGCGTGCAGCGCAGACGCGCCGCGCGCGCAACCGCCGCCGACCCGGAGCGCGTGGAACCGCCGGCGACCTCTCTGCCACGCCGCGACGGCGAGCGCGTGTAGGCGCCGCCTGCTCCGCAGCTGCCTGGGCCGGCGCGCCATGGTGGCGGCACAGGAGGGCGCCGCTGCGATCCACCAAGGCCAAGCTGCGACCCGGTATACGCCGCGGACGACGATCGCACTCCACGCCCTCGCATGGCTAATCTGCCCGGCGCTGCTACCCCGCTTCGGTTCTACAAGACGGCGTTGGCTCCGTCATGATGCCCCCGGCCAGTCGTCCTTCCCTCCATGCTTTCCTTTGCCGACGAAATTGTCACCCCGGCCGGGCTACTTCTCACCTCCCCTCCAGCTTCCTCGTCGCGTCCCATCCGTCCTACGCGACTCCGCGTGCAGCCACCGGCGAGTGCTTCCGCTGCTCCACTAAAACCGCCCTCATCATGTCCCTCCATCCTGCATGACTACGCGCACAGCCGCAGGCGAACGCTTGCTCTGTTGTCGAGATCGTCGGACCAACCGCCCTCGTCGCGTCCCCTCAGTCCTGCATGACTCCGCGCGGCGCCGCCGGCGAGCGCTTGCTCTCCTCCCCGAGGATCCCAGGAGGAAACCCGATGTTCGCTGTCGGACTCGCTCCGGTGGGAATCGATTGCCTCTGCACAAGTGGGGCTTGGATCCAGCGGCATCGACGACATGAAAATAGGACCATTTTTATGTATATGGCTTAGAAATGAAGTGTTTGATTATATATTAAATTAATGTTATAAACTTTTTTTAATCATTTTATCATGGTATATTAATTTATCTAATTTTGATTTTATGTTTCAATTTGCTTTACGACTTGTTGCCACGAGGGACATGCCTGCGAGACCTCGTTCTAAAGAGAACCTAAGCTGAACATTACCTCCGAAATTGAGTTAAAAGGGAAGTGTTACTCCCTCCAAACCAAAATAAGATGACACTTATTTTGGATCGAAGGGAGTACTACGTAACATATAATGCCAAGCAAGCAGATGACAAGCACGATAGAACATGTCCATGTTTCCAGATGTTGATATGTTTAGACGACAGGTCACACACTCAAACGTGTTTAAAAAAAAGATCACCAATGTGCACCTCTTCGGCATGAGTAACCTCGGGATTCTCCGGTACTAGCATTGCAGGGCGTACCGGTAAACGACAAAAGGAGATACGACGTCGACGCGTGGAAGAGCACCTTCGGGATCCCCTTCTTCCTTGGTGGCAACCCAATCGGTTGGTAGTCCCAGAAGCAAAAGTGGTGGCCACTTCGTCCTGTGAGGCGGAGTACATCGCCGCTGCCATCGCAGCATGCTGAGGCGGAGTACATCGCCGCTGCCATCGCAGCATGCCAGGGGATTTGGCTCTCAGGCCTCCTCGGAGAAATTCGGAACCAGGAGGCTGCCCCGTCATTGCTCTTCATCAACAAGTCCAGCAATCTCGCTATGCAAGAACCTAATTCTCTGTAATCGCAACAAACATATAAATCTCCGCTATCGCGTAATTAGGGATTGTGCTGAGAAAATGCCTCCTCTTTCAAAGTTTCAGAAAAATAGATGACCCGTTGCGCCAATGGCGCAAAGGCCGAGGGCAAACTATGCATGTTAGAATATTTAGATACCCATTGGATCATAAGGAAATAGAGATTTAGGTATGAATTTGATACATAGCTACATAGGTAGAAATGCATCATATAGATAGCTCTTACATTAAAACATACACCCTCCATTCTAAAATAAGTGTATCAACTTTGTACTAACTTTAGTGCAAAATTATACTAAGGTTGAGACACTCATTTTGAAACAGAGGGAGTAATAAATTAGGGCTAATAATTAATACTCGTGGAACTAAAATTGTACAAAGCCAGACTGCCAAATAACTCCTGGATCCAAGAGAGAAAATAATGAAAAGACCCTCATAAACAATTTGTAATCCAGTAATGTAACTTTTCCTGTGCGCCTTGCTGTAGGTTACCTGTCAGGACATACTGTAGTAGCTAAGTAGGATCGAATCTTTCTTAGCTATGTGCATTTAAACAATGAGGTTACTTTGCTCTAACAACAGACATACTATATGAAACAATTGGTTTGAAGTAAAGTATAAACATAGAACTACAACATTCACCAATAATCCTTCTATGACAGAATACCAGCAAGTTGCACTACTATCAAGTCCTATCGTAACTGTAAAATTGAATGATCACTACGCATCCCTAACTTTGCAATTTGCTATTAGACTAAACTACACAAGTAAATGAAACTTCACTTGTCAACTTCGCAATATCAGAACAATAAGATGTGATGTCAATCTTATCAAGGACAACATCAAAATGACGATTCAGTGTTATTCTTTTGGATTAACTTTCATTTGATGATAACATATTACTTCAATGTAAGAAATCAGACTGATGTATAAGAGCTACTCGCCAGCCGAATCGAAAGACCTAGAGGTCTCAGCATATAGTTGGACCTAGGTGTACTCAGTTGAGGATGATCATATTTACATGTGGATCCAAATTTATAGGTCGCTGTGTTCATGTAGTGGTGGCATTCAGGCTGCCCAGGCCGCTCTTGTGTCACTTGAAGGCCATGTTAAAGAAGACAAGGATGCATAGTTATGCCATAAGCAACTGCGGACGGAGGCCCTCGGTGTGATAAGACATACAATGGTTCTGCCTGAACAGTCTGTTGTCCCCCAGCTGATACAACTTTGTTCATAGGTGACTAAGAAAATAGAGGAGAATCAAGTCATCAGGGCACCCCGCAAAAAAAGAAGTCACTATGGCAGTTTTAATTTTTCTAATAATGCATCATAATCTTCATAACACAAAAGAATAAAGTCATGTCTTGGGTCATTTTTGTAATCTTCTTTTACAGCACAATGCTCCTCCTACATTGTGAGTTTTTGAAATTAAATAGTAAAGGTTGTATCATTAATAAGAGACCTCACAAGTTTATTTTCTGAAAACTGAACTTGCGACTCTCTGCTATCTGATTTCAGTTAACTATAAACTCTTTACCTAGCAGCGCGAGAGCTTATAAGCTGAAAGAGTTAAGCTTACTCACCATAAAGGTACATGCAAAGACTGGAACAACTAATTGACCCTCTTTCATGCAGGTATAGCACAACACACATTTGTTCATTACTACATAACTGAAACCGAAGACGAAAATAATGCCATTTTTATGACACTCCCTCTCAGACAATCCCCTGGTTTAGAGGTTGCCATGAAAGGATTAGCATTGGTAGCAACCTTGCAATGCAATGCAAAAAAAATCAAATTAGTAGAAGATCTATAACAGAAACTTCAATGATCCTTCATATAAACAAAACGGTTTATATAATTTGGCATCCCCTAGGTTATTGGAGTACTAAACAATACAAAACAGGACATTGAGAATTGCATAGATTCGAAAAGGGAAACACATGATGATAGACATGCACTTACATAATATGTCTTCAATGCCACCTGACTGTGTATCTTGTGTGCACAACAGAAATGAAGATAAGGCTGAAGAAATAATCCATTGTGTGCTTCTTAGAATTTTTGATTCCAGGAATACGAAATATGCAGGACTCTAGGTCAAGGTTTTGGATAATGGTTGAACACAAGTCTACAATACTATGCGAACTAAATTAACTATAGATCGATGGAAGCATAAACTTGATCAAGAAAAAATGATTAAATTATCTCTCTAATGAACCGTATCATCATTGCCACTTACACACTGATTGATAGATGACTGTTGATTCATTGGCACTGAAGTGCAGAGCATAGCCGATGAAAATAGAATACAAAAACCCGTTTGATAACTCGCTGTTGAGTTTCTGCAGCTCACACCCCCATCCATGCCCATGCACAAAAATAAACAAATGTATATGTACCTTAATCATAAAATAAATAAATGTATATGGAGCCTAACCAAACACAATCTTAACAGGAATGGTAATTGGGCAAAATCACAATATTAAAAATTTAGGCACATAGATCACTGAGAAAGTGATTTCTCAAACATAATTAGTTATGTCCAGGTCCAAAGTTATAAAAAACATTAAGAATTCATCTCTGATGGGTGCGTGATAAAAGAAATATCCATGAATATGCACATGTAAGCTTGTTGGCTTCCTCAAGAAACAAATCCACCCACACAATTCACATTCTCCTTTCTTTTAGCCTAGTAGATGACTAAACATCTTGCTGTAGGGAAGAAAGAAGGAAAGAGTACATGTAGCTGCTAAGAAGATCACCTTCATATCATCTGAAACAAGTCATTCTCTAAATTTTTTTTTTTGCAATGGTGATCTTCCATAAAAACTCGTAACAACATTGCTACCTATGTGCATACCTATAAAACATATCAAATTTCAAAAGTTTCTTAACAACAAACTCAGAAAATAAAATACAAAGAAAAGTGTGTTTTTCCATTTCTACATAGAAAAGGCACATAACTAAAAAATTGCATAGCATGCAATTGACAGTGAGGTGAGCACTTAATTGCACAAAATATTAAAATTGCATACAGCCATGTCTCCATTGATAGAAGTTACCGACGGAAATCACAAAAACATAACCCTACATAAACGGCATGTTTCTCTTATTCCTAATAGTTCAAATGCGTGATGATCAAAGATTCGAGAATAGAACAGGATCCTTCGTTACCATGGATCAGCGTGTTCACATATGCATGTTGCTTAAGAGGAACTATGAATGGCCTCATTCAGAGTAGCTGATTTGCTGTGAAGCCTGGACAATAACCACCACCAATGATGGACTCAGCCTAGTGACGAAACAGTGCAAGCAACACTATCTTGAGACCAAAGGAACCATGCAACGTCCAGACCAAGCTATTCAGATGCAGTTCCTGATCCAATTTCAATTAGGGCACTGAGAAAAGATAACATTATTGTAGAAAGCGCCTTGCCTCAGATTATATCTGTTTAGGGCATGCACACATGTCAAACATCTAAACGAAAGCAGGGGAGTAATAACAATTATCAGGATCATTTGCTGCGCCCAGTGGTAATTCTATTTTAAATTCAAAACATAGAACATAGCTGACTGTTTACTCTATACATGCCATTGCCATAGCAACTAACATAATATAGCCAGGGATAGCTTAAAGTTCAAAGTCCATCGACAGGATAGAAGAAGCTCTGGATAGACTGGCAGATGAACCATGGCAGTGATCTTCTCTAGACAGAGGTAATAACTGGATATTCAGATAAGGCTGCTGTAGCTGGTAGTATCGGCATCTTCTAAAGCCACATAGGCTGTGGAAGTAGATCCTCCCCGAAGTGGATATACCCCTGTGTCATTGCTTCATCATCACGTCGCTGATGTTGTGTGCTCTGATGAAACTTCATTGTGACTACAAATCTTTCCCCAACTTTGCAGCAGAAGAACTGTGGCTGTGGGAGCTGCAACTTAATGAACATCACCTCAAGCATGAACTTGTCTGTAATGTCAACGACCTCCATGCCAGTTTCTGTCCATATAGAGAACGTGTCAATGTCTGAATATGGTTGTAGTTGGACTCATGCACTGGCAAAGCATATGTAAGTGGCATAAATGATGCATCAGTGATATTCACAAGCTGGAATATCAGTCTTCAAAAGCCAGCAACATCAAAGAATCTTACCCTGGTCTGTTTATATTTGCTTACCTCAAAAGTATGGTATTGTGCTACCTGCTAACAATAAAGATTACAAGTATTGACATTCATACTGGGTGGGCTGAATTGGAATGTTCCGTTTTGTGCATTTGATTTAGGACAATCGGGCAGTGCATGAGACGACAAGAATATAAATAGCTTTATAGATAGACGGATTCAGATGGATTTGCATAGCTCATACGAGAAAGGTGGGAGGGTGAGTAGATCGCATCCATTGAGTTTGCTGATTCTAACTATAGAACACAATGAATCTAACATGTATTTTGGTAACAGGAGGACAGTGAGCCTAGGAGTTCATGCAGTTTAATTTGACTATGCAGATGTAATTTTCGGCGACATACACCTGTGGACGTGTGTACAATGAGCGAAAGCAGGCAGAGGAGGCAATCGCAAGCATATTCAAATCTACAATGGAAAGAATCGGATCTGGGGGAGAGAAGGATACCTCTAGCGACACCACGACACGTGTAGCAGATTGTAGTCAGCCCCATTGAATAAGGAAGCGGATCAAAGGCCTACGAAAGGAAACCAATGTCGAGCCAAAATCAGAACATATATTTTCCCGGTTGCAGAATCAGAAAACATTATGGTATTACAACATTGTCATAAAACAGGCAATTTCAAATATCATTTTCAGCCTGAGCACCATATAGCAACATGTCACTCATATATCTCCGTATGAATACTACAGCCAAACTCCAATAACACAAAGCAGTAAATGGTCCACATGTGAGCTTCATTCCGTAAATAACCTAGCTAACAAATATTCATCTTCTCCCTCCTTTTTCCATAATTTATCAACACGAACGTACTCATGAATCAAGAGGCCACAGGAAATCCTAAGCTGAAGCTCACAGACATTTCAACAATGAGGAGAAAGGCAATGAAAAGACATCCCACCTTCTATGAACGCAGAAGGATCAGCTCAGCGGCCGCGCATCAAGTGCTATGCAGGGTGGTTGATCTGCGGTGTAGGCACTGGGCTGGACTGATCAGTCGAGCTGTCATGGCCGAAAACAATGGATCGGTGGCTAGTGGGTGGATGCAAGCAGACAATACTCGGCAAAGCAGCGAAGACACCGAGAACAGGACCTGCATAACATTAGGACAAATGAACACAATTTGTACGAGGTGCATGCAAAAAAATTGCAGAAAGGACTTCCAAGTGCACAAATAACCTACAATGCAACAGGAAGAACAGGGAGACAAGAAATTAGAATAGAGGAGCAAGCAGCAAAGAAAAGACCCAGGTATTTGACCTGCATGCATCCGTGAGCAACAGAATAGCTAACAAGGAACCTGCCCCATGGACTGTCAAAGCCTACTGGGCACCTGTCTAACTTGCATTTGTCACTGAGCAATGAACTACTATTTTAAGCTTTCGCATGCCTTATCTCTTTTGTCAGATTGGTAAGCATTGAGACTAAATCTTAGATTCACTGAGCAATTTAGCTTTGTTTTTTATGTTTCCCCATGGGGTAATTTTTGAAATATTATAATGTGTTTTTGGCTAGAAATAACAGAAAAGCAAAACATGCACACAATACTCGGTCAGCCAGCGATGCAGAGAGACAAATGGGAAGAATTAAAAGGTTAGTCACATAGCACTAACCTTGATATCAAGGCGTCCAACGGGCAAGATCACAAGGCGGTAGATGACAAAGCAAGTGAAAGCCATAACAACAGAACCGAGGAAAGTGTCTCAGTGACAGTATTTAAGAGGCAACAAGATTATTTCAGTGACAATGTTTAAGGGGCAGCTCCAAAGAGCAAGCACAAACCTTGGTCGGCAACAAGCCGTGCAAAGCAGACAAAATACAAGAATCTCCAAGTGCACGACGAGCCTAGAGTCAAACACAGATGAAATCTGATGGGCACAACGGAACAAAAGAACAAGCAACCTCATGCTTTAGAACAAAAATAGACGATAAGATTAATAGGAAGCAAACAAAAGACACACTGGCCATTGAACAGATTAATAGGAAGCAAACAAAGGACGCACTAGGCATCGAAATAAAAGTTTCATTCTATTGGATGCCCCAAGAACCTGCATGTATGAATGAGTAACTACAAAAAGGAAACGACATTGTGCTGGTCTCCTGAAGGACAAACAGTAAAGCACAAGCAAGAGCCAGCACAACAAATTCTGTAGGTTGCACAAGCATGGATCTAAACCACGGACATATGCTTTGTCAAATGAGAAGCCGACATGAAAGAGCAGGCATCCCAGCTTCCTGGTTAAAGACAAGCCCCAAGGAGCAACAACCAATAGAGAACCGAATCTTTCCTGCACAAGAAAGAAAAGAAAGAAAGAAGGGATCAGCTCATAGGCCTTTCATCAAACAGGTTACAAGCGAGAAAGGCAGTGAATAAACAATTCACCATGTTGATTAAAGACGCACCACGCTGGAGAAGCCAAGAATCCGCAGAGACAAACAACCAGCAGCAGCCTTGGTGATCCTGCAAGAGAAAGGGAAAGAACAGTCACGATAGAGGGAAAACCGGACACTCCAAGATGAGCGGAAACCAAGGCGTGCCGATCTATCTTCCTTGCTGGTTCCATGGCTTCAAACGCTGCCAGCCACGCTCGATGGTGTGGACAGAGACTAAGGTCGAGGTGGAGCGATGCGGGAGAGGCCGAGGCGGGAGAATTGATTTTAACCCCCCCAGTTCCCTCGCCTTCGATGATAGAACCCTTTCTTGGTTTGCCTCCCTCTGAAGCCCCTCAGTACCATCTCCTTCTTGCTGATTGCCCCCCTTGGCGTTGTTATCTGTTCAATTAGCTAATAATGAACGAAATCTGGACTAATACGTCCTCGTGCAGTTTCCTCAACACGCGAGACAGAGGAGGGTTGGCCCGTTCGTTTCACTTCTCGCCTCTCTCCCTCTCTCGTCTTGTTCGATCTAGCAAGGCGACCAGCCGCCATAGACGCTGTGCCCCGCCGTCCGTCGCCCCTGCTCCGCCGCGTCGCCCCCGCCGCCTCTCCCAATCCGCCGTCCATCTCCCCTGCTGCTCCGCCGCGTCCCCCCACCCCCACCCCACCCCCAATCCGCCGCCCTCCATTGCTGCCCCAAGGTAAGGCAAGCTTTCCCCCTTCCGTTTTCCGTGGACTTTGTGTGGTCCTGTGGTACGATTGTCTAAATTGTAGAAACCCTAGGTGCTGAGGGAGATTGATATACTGACAAATTTGTTAAACATGCCAAAGGGGGCAATCAGCAAGAAGTAGACAGAATTGAGGGGGTTCAGAGGCAGGCAAGCAAAGAAAGGGGTATATGATCAAAGGCGAGCGAACAGGGGGGGTTAAAATCAATTCTCCCGGCCTCCGCGCACAAAGAAGAGGAGCTGTGGCGGCGCAGAGGGAGGGGGAGGGGAGAGAGGAAGTGCGGCCAGATATTTCCTAGGGCTCGCCTCGTCTCCTCAGTAACCCAACGCACACACGGCACGCACACTGCAAATCTGGGCCTGCAAGAAAAGAAGGCCCACCCGTCATCCACCTGAGCATGCAGGCGAGGACGGTGAGAGTAGGCGTGCACGAATCCATCCACCTGCCTGAGCGAGACCCGGCCAATCCCACCTCACCCACGATCGCTCCAGTCAATATTTTTCTCACCGTGGAGACACGACCCACACTGCGAAGCTGGGCACGAGACAAACGAAGGCCCACCTATCATCCACTTGAGTCGGAAAGAGCAGTGTGCAGAGAAATGAGCGGCCGGATTTTTGACAGCGCCATAACAAATCGCCAGCGAGGCAGATCATGCGAGGCAGAATCATCCCGCGACGCAGATCGCCCAGGATGGCGGGTTGGGTAGCAAGGTTTATATGTTCAATTGGGGCCAATCCGTGGCAATGGGGTGGAGCACAGAGCATCCATTCCTCATCGTCCACCTAATTCATAGTACCTGACCATCCATAGATGCTACGATTCTACATTTCTACTACACAAAAGTGGGCGACACTGCAGGCTACGACGTCCATCCTGACGATACATTGTAAGTTGTAACTGCTACACACACGATCAGCACTTACTCTGACGGAGCACAGCTTCCAGGCTGAGGGGTGACCGTCAAGACGAGCCCGAAGTGGTCGCTGGGCAGCACAGGCAGCATCCGCTCGCGACGCTGCCGGCAGATTTTCTCCTTAGACTTCCAGCGGGCTACATCCACCTTCACGTACAAGACGCCGGGTATAGGCTCCTTCCCAACCATCTCGATGCCTTGGACCTCGAAATCCGGCAGCTTGCACACGAACCGATCGAGCCTCAGCTGTCGTTTATGGACCACTGCAGACAGCATGGCGTTAGCCTCCGTGTCGTACGTCCAGCCATCTTCACCTGGCTTCAGCTCAGCCCAGGCGTCAACCCAGCCGTCCGGCAGAGGGAAGGGCCCGTCTGTCTTGTCGTCCCAGTTCATGTCCCCGCAGAATATCAGGTTGCAGGATCCTCTTCCTCCCAACAATATGAGGGACTCCTTTGCCTGGGCAACTCGCTCGTTGCTGCGCAACCGAGGCCGGCTCGGGCTCTCTAGGTGGCTTGTACCCAACACCAAGGTGACGCCACCAATGTTGATATTTGCCATGCAAAGCTCCCTTCCCATTACTGAATCTGAAAATGGAACACCGTCGAAAGAATCCACAGGCAACTTGCTCATCTGCATTTGTTGGCAATTGGATCAGGGAACACATAAGACAGGAATATGGTTTACTTTTGGTACATAATGAAATAATTACATTTCCGTCAGAATGTTCAGCAATTTCGGTAGTACTGTACACACAAGTTCAAATTAATTTTATTTTTTTAATTTTCAAAATATTTGGTTGGATCTCAGTCAGATTCAATTGCGAAATTTGGTCATTTGCCCAAAGTGAAAACCGAAATGACTGAATCGGCAACAGCTGAAATATTAAAGTTTAAAACCATCACACCATACACTTCCGAAATCTGAAAATGTAAAATGGTAGCAATGCACCATTCATGGATTCAAATCAAATGCCTTTTTCTTTTTTTGCTAAATCAAACTCCTTGTTCACCATAGGTGTCTGAGCAATCTCGATCTTGTCTGATCCAAGGTATGGTAGTGTTAGCAATTTCCACAGGATAGTGACTTAGCTCACGTCAGTGCAACAGCCTTAAAAAAACTATATAAAGTACCGATGGAACGCTGAGATACTAAATATATCAGCATCTTCTCATAATAAAATACTATATCAGCATCAAAACCATGAAATAGGATGAATTCCAACCATGATTTCAAAATGTAGAAAAGGCTATACCTGCATGCAGAAATATGATCTCTGTTTTTGTCTTTTCGACAATGGTTTCCTCGTATTGGAACAGACCATGCCCGCCTCTGTGTAATCCATCCCACGTGACATCAAGCATTTGTATTCTGGCCACCAGTCGGATTTTTCCAGAAACCCATGTATCTCTGGTGTAACCTCCTGCAATCTCACATGAGGCCTGTTCAGAAGAAAAAAGAAAAGAAAGTAATGGATTGTTTTTGACAAATTCTGTACCTGGAGGCATATAAGATCTGGGCTGTGGTGCCGAATAATATCTCCAAGAGCAAGAATCCTATTGTGCAGTTTATAATCCTTCCCGGAACACACATTGTATGTCATGATTTTAATGGCCTTGCTACACAAACTAGTCTTAGAATCTCCTGTGGAAAGGTATTCAGTTTTTCCTGCGAACATTACACCAGAAGCATACAGAAAATCAGGCACAGTAGAAAGATCAAATCAGATTCTAAGTTGCATAATTGTAAGTAGCCAATTTGAACTAAAATAGAGTCACTTATTTCCAAACGGAGGTAATACATAGCTGGCCGCATTTGCTTTGTCAACCTGTCAAATGGGTTGGTGTCACCGTAAATGTCTCCAATTCAGGGAGCAATCTGTGGCAATCCGTGGGCGACACTGCAGGTAACAAAATTGGAGGCAATCCGTGGCAATGGGTTGGAGTACAGTGCATCTTCATCCACCTATGTCATAGTCCACAAACGTTACGCTTCTACTGGACAAAAGTGGGCGACACTGCAGGCTAAGATGTCCAGCCCGACGATACATCGTAACTGCTACACACAGGATCAGCACTTACTCTGACGAAGCACTGCTTCCAGCCTGAGGAGTAATCGTCAAAACGAGCCCAAAGTGGTCGCTGGGCAGCACAGGCAGCGTTATCTCACGACGCACCTGGCGGACTTTTTTCTTAGACTTCTTGCAGATTACATCCACCTTCACGTAAGAGACGCCAGGTATAGGCTCCCTCCCAACCATCTTGATGCCTTGGACCCGGAAATCCGGCAGCTTGCACACGAACCGATCCAGCCTCAGCTGTCGTTTTTGGACCATTGCAGACAGCATGGCGTTAGCCTCCGTGTCGTACGTTCAGCCATCTTCACCTGGCTTCAGCTCAGCCCAGGCGTCAACCCAGCCGTCCGGCAGAGGGAAGGGCCCGTCTGTCTTGTCGTCCCAGTTCATGTCCCCGCAGAATATCACGTTGCTGGATCCTCTTCCTCCCAACAACATGAGGGACTCCTTTGCCTGAGCGACTCGCTCGTTGCTGCGCAACCGAGGAGGCGGGCTCGGGCTCTCTAGATGGCTTGTCCCCAACACCAAGCTCACGCCACCAATGTTGACATTTGCCATGCACAGCTCCCTTCCCATTACTGAATTGGAAAATGGAACACCGTCGAAAGAATCCACATGCAATTTGCTCATCTGCATTTGTTGGCAATTGGATCAGGAACACACCAGACAGGAATATGGTTTACTTTTGGTACATACTGAAATTATTGCATTTCGGTCAGAATATTTCAGCAATTTCGGTAGGGCAACAAATTCAAGTAAATTTTAAATATTTTTTTAATTTTCAAAATATTTGGTTGGATCTCAGTTAAATTCAATTGGAAATTTCAGTCCTTCGGCCAAATTGGAAAATGGAATGACTGAATCGGCAATAGCGAAACTAAAGTTTAAAACCATCACAAGATAAACTTTTGAAATCTGAAAAGGAAAATGGTAACAATCCACCATTCATGGATTCAAATAAAAGGGCAGCCTGGTGCACATAGCTCCCGCTTGCGCAGGGTCCGGGGAAGGGTCCAACCACTTTGGGTCTATTCATGGATTCTTTCATGATTCTTTCCTCCTTGTCTAATCCCAGGTTTGTTAGCGTTAGCAATCTCCACAGGATAGTGACTTAGCTCACATCAGTGCAACAGCCTTAAAACAATACTATACAAAGTACCAACGGAATGCTGAGATACTAAATACATCAGCATCTTCTCGTAAAAAAAGAATTACTGTATCAGCATCAAAACCATGAAATGGGATGAATTCCAACCATGATTTTGAAACTAAGAGAAGACTACACCTGCATGCAGAAATATGATCTCTCCATATATTTTTTTCGTTTCGACAATGGTTTCCCCATATTGGAACGGGCCATGTCCCCCTCCATGTAATATTCCATGTCACGTGACATGAATCATTTGTATTCTGGCCACCAGTTGGATTATTCCAGAAGCCCATGTATCTCTGGTGTAACCTCCTGCGGTCTCAAATTAATGAGGCCTGTTCAGAAGAAAAAAGAAAAGAAGCAATGGATTGTTTTGAGAAATTCTGTACGTGGAGGCATATAAGATCTGGGCTGTGGTGCTGAATAATATTTCCAAGAGCAAGAATCCTGCTGTGCAGTTCATAATCCTTCCCGAAACACACATTGTACGTCATGATTTTAATGGCCTTGCTACACAAACTTGTCTCAGGATCTCCTGTGGAAAGATCGATATTCACCATTAGACCAGAAGCATACGGAAAATCAGTCACAGTTGAAAGATGAAATCAGATTTGCATAGTTGTAAGTGGCTAAACAGCTGCCGCATTTGCTTTGTCAGCCAGTCAAGTGGGTTGGTCTCACCTTAGTAAATGTCTCCGGTTCAGGGAAATAAGCCCTGCTAACAATTAAGAGGCCAGCATATTATCTCGACAAAAATTGACCGAACAAAGTGAAGAGGCTAGCGATAGCATCTCGTTTTGTAGACAAAAATTGACTGAAGAAAGTGAATGCATACTGTGTGAACGAGCACTGCTTTTAGGCAGGAACTGCAAACTCTGTGCTGTAATTTTTAGCAGCCTTTATGCTATAATAATTAGCAACCAAGATTAAAACATCAATAAATTTACAAGTATATCAATTTTCCTTGGTAGTTCACTGTGTAATGCATCTCTATCAGTGTAACCCTCATCTGTTAAGTGTTAACACGCGACAGATCCAAATGAAAAGACCGCATCCAACACAAGAGCAAAGATACTGAAATACAGTATAATGGAGAAGTGATCCTTGGCACATTCATCAATTCTAGAACGAAATTTGCCACACACCAAAAAAGAGAGAGATTAAATCCGAAGATGAACCTTCCTTGGCGGCCGCCTGGTGCGCTCCGTTGGCGCCCACGCCCTTGTCGGCGGACACCTGGGCGACGTCGGTCGACGCCGCGCGACTCCTTCTCATGCGCAACGAGAGGGACGATGCGCCTGGAGCAGCGGCCAGGCCAGCCTCGCAGGCTCCGGAGTTCTGAGGGTTGGAGTATGTCCATAGGGCGCGGTGCCGGTGCCACTGCCACTGCGGCGGCGCACTCCATCCCGACTCTCCGAGTCCCAGCGGCGGAATCCTCTCCGGGAGATCGTGGGGAGGGGAAGACGAGGTCAATATCGGGGAGAGTAGGGTTTGGGGCTTGAGGAAGCGGAGGAGGCGCCGAGGCGAACGGGAGAGGAGCGTGGCCATTGGCAATGTTTTCTTCTTTCTACGGAAATGTTCACATCTGGTTCGGTCGGGCTGTAGGTCTTCCATAAATACAACCGGGACTCCTCTAGGCAGACTTCCGGTCATTTACCTAGGCACACTTCAGTCACAAATTTATCATCCAACCGGACCTTTTAAATTCACCCCAAATGTCTGGGCTGTCTAACACTTTTTAACTTCAGCTTATATGTGGAGTGAATATGAGACGCACAGACACATTATCACCTTAGATCGGCTCACTCCGACATCATAATATTCCGTTCCTATCCACAATCCGGACCCCCTCAAAAGAAAATCCCATCTCCCACCAACCCTAGCCATTTGCCACCTCATTCCATTTTTAGTCCGCTCCGCCTCCCAGTAGCTCTTCGATGATTTCCGGCCTTCTCCAACATAGCAGGCACCAGATCCGAGTCCGATAGCTCCGGATTCGTCGACTGGGACCTCATCCCCTGTGGAGATGAGGAGGAGTTAGTCGTCTGACTGGCTCTTCATCGGTCCTGGGAGGTAATCCGAGCTCCATTATTGAAGTTACTCCAGCAGGAATCCACTGCCTCTGCGCAACTGGGCTTGGAAGGCTTGGATCCAACTGCGCCAGTGACACGAGGCGTGTAGCCACGGTGGATCCACAAATGGCGAGCGGCGAGCGGCTTGAGGTACAGGCACGCCCAACCGGACAGTCCCGGACTGGACGCACAACCCCTGCCGTGGCTCCTCGCCCCCATAACGTCAAACTCCGATTGAAGGTGACGATGTACATGAGGCTGAAGATGAAGAGTTTGATCATCTTTCCCTTGATGATCCAATTGGGCAAGCTAGAGTACAGACAAGAGCATGAGCATAATCCGTATGTTCGTGGTCAAGATTCCGATGTTGATCGTTGCTTCCTGTATCAGTTTCAGCATAGGAAATATGAAGAGATTCTCAAAGTAAAGAAGTTCAAGGTGGCTGCTCATCGCAATTTGTACCTTGATTATGTGTGTTTCCGTGCACTCACCAAGACGGGGGTGATTCCATTTTTGCAGTTCAACCACACCTATAATGAAGACCTTGTTCTCTAGTTATTTCCCATAGTGTTCTTCAAGACAGACGAGGCTCGCTCATTTCGTTGCATGTTTGGCACTACCCGTATGAGTGCATCTATGGTTGATTTTGTTTGATCAAGACGAGGCTCACGATCTTGATCCCCATCAAGTCGTATGGGCCACCAACGACGGATTCAAATACGACAGATCTCGGGCAGAGGGGTCCAAGCTAAGTGTCTTGACACGATGGTAACGTTTTTTCTATACACATTTAACATTTTTCCAAAATGCTTGATTAACATTTTTTAAATACTTGTTCAACATTTTTTTAAATGCTTGATTTACATTTTTTATATGCATCAAAAAATTCATCATTTTTTAGTACATGGTCAACATTTTTTATACACATTTAACATTTTTTAAATGCTTTATTAACATTTGTAAATACTTTTATATTTTTTCAAAAACTTTATTAATATTTTTATATACATGATAAAAAATCCATCATTCTTTAATACATGGTCAACATTTTTCTATACGCATTTAACATTTTTTCAAATGCTTGGTCAGCATTTTTCATATACTCATTAAAAAATTCAAATGGTTGTTAACATTTTAAAATACATTGTAAAAAAACTTGTATACATTTTTCGTATACGTGATAAACGTTTTCTCTATACACATTTAACATTTTTTAAATGCTTGATCAACATTTTTTAAATTTTTTTATAGGGCGTTTTTTGTAATATAGTATATATTTAGAATATTTTAAAGTATAAACAGAAGTAAAAAATAAAGCAAAAAACGAAAACAGAAAACATAAAGAAAACAGAAAAAGGAGGCTGTGGCCTCGCGCGCTCCTGCACACCGAAATGGCTCGGCCCAGGAGCTCTCGTGGAGACAGAGGCTCGCTGCTGTTGGACGCAGCGAGCGTCACATAGCAGGTCCCGAGCTCTTCTAAAAAAAAAGGTCCCGAGCTCATCGTTCTCGTCTCCGCCCCTTCGCCGCGGGTGTGCTCAGCCCGAACCCCAGATCGGAGCCACGCCACCGGCGGCTGGCCGGCACCCCCCCCCCCCCCTTCCCCTCCGCAAGGTTCTTCTACATCCATCTGGGATCTGCCTTCTTCGCGCCACTGCGGAGTGTGGCCGGCCAGGGAGCAGCCTGTCCTGGCGCCGGAGACGGGAGGGGAATCGCCGGCGACCGGAAAGGAGAATGGAGGCGCTCATCGGAGACGGTCCTGAACCCCAGTGTTCCCACGTTGTCGGCGCCGAGGAGAGGGAGCGGGGGTAGTCGCCGGCCGGCGGCCGTTGGCCACTCCGGTAAGTGCGCGCGCGACTGTACGCTACCACTGCAGATTTTTAGTCCCATTGCCAATTTAGTAGCGATTCCACCGTCTTATAAGGCTCGCCCTTAGCAGGGCTATCACCGAGTAGAAGTAGAAGACAAGTTGAGAGTGTAGAGTAGAAGTAGTGTGTATACTGATGAATCTGCACCTATGCTATTTCAGGTGACTAGTATGTGCTAATGATGTTCTTCCATAAGGAAGAATATGTTATTGATAATATTGCTCTTTTTCTACTCCTATTATACTTTTTATTTGCTTTTTATGAGCCTGTGAGACAGTTATTGAAAATAGGGGGGAAAATCGTTGCAGTATATTATTACTGCAGAGACCATTATCAGATAACTCAAGTGAGACAGTTATGCAAATAAGCAACTAAGGTTCATCACTTTTTTCAGAACATATCTTACAATTGGATTCTCTAGGTTGTGATCAAGTCCCACAGCTTGAAGCTGTAAATAACACTTCAAATGAAGATATAGATATGACTTAAGTCTTATCTACTCCTGAAATCAGATGGAAGAACAAACTTAGGTAGCGCAAAGTTGCTCTCCCTGTTACTCAGCTCATGGATGGTTGATTTCACATTTTGAAGAGCCTCAGCTCTCCCCTGCATGTAACCATGATTTTCAGACATACGTGGTGATACAACAATGTTCTCCTCCAAGTTACTACGGATGTAACACCTACATAATCCAGCGGCCCAGTACATATGTTTGTGTTGTGCAGTTTAGCTGTCAATCTGATACTCGTTTGTCATATACGTATACAAGAAAAATCCTGTCGATAAGTAGTTTATAATCAAGTGCAGAGAGGTCTAGAACGATCTAAGACAAGTGATGTATTTCCTGATTCTGTTGCAGGTCACCATTCTTCAGTATGCTCCTCAAGATGGCGATGGTGGATGTCAGGGGCGACGATGTTAACTCATGGCTGCAAGCAAGAGCAGCTCAGGCTGGGATCAAGCACGGCAGCCCAGGCAGCAGCGGTCGTCGCTTTCATGCCCGCCAGAGCTTGTGCGGTGTGCAGAAGGTGATGGCGCCGCTGACGCTGATGAAACGCACAGTGAGGTCGTTGCCAAGTTCGCTGGGCAGGAGTACTCTGTTTGCTTCGAGCTGCTTGCAGACACTCGGTATGATCGTCTTCCTGCTTCTCTTCCCAGTTGAATAATGTGAACCTATGTAGTTGATTGTTGGTATTTGATTGGCTTACAATATCATTTGACTTAAAATTATATTTACACATAAAAGAGGAGTACTTATTTAATATGTACAACACGTGCAAATTAATACATAATTACTTTGTTTGCTAAGTAGTCGTGCTTACTTTTGATCACATAGAAAACGAAACCATTAATAGCATCATATGAGATGCACTCCAATGCTAATATGTGCATGACCAACATGTCGCAATGGGTAGTGTGTGTGCCACGTCTGGGAATAATGCATGCTTTATTAGTTCTCTTGCATGAAGTAATCTATTTATGATAGTAAATGTTTCATTAACAATGCCAATTTATAAAGCCATAAAACTAACTTAACTTGTGGTCTTTAAGGGTCATATGTTCTTGTCTAGATATAATGTGACATGCTGCGCCAGTGTCTCCTCCTCTGGGAGATACAGGTAAAGAGGAAGCATCATCCAATCCCCCCGCCCCCTAGCTAGCTTCTGAACACCCCCTCCCCCCCTCTCTCATGGGTTTCAGTTGCTTCCAGCTCCATTCAGGGAGCTGTGATGACGTGCCACTTGATTTCCATGTGCAGCAAAATGGCCACTATGAGCTCCATTCTGTTGATCGTTCATTTGAACCTGCTGGTGGATCGATCGTTCCATTTGCAACCTTCTATCATGAGTCATATCCACAAGGCACAACCAAGAAAGATGTCGTTGACGGTGCTTCATCAATCATTCATAATCCTGGACCTCACTTGCCTCTCTTGTCGCCAAAACCTGAGATTTCACATCTCATAGGAGGTGGAATGGGATCATACAAGACGTATGAGATGAGCGGCAGGTTTATTCCAAGAAGGAAAGCCTCGAGTAAGGCTGTCAAGAAGACTAATGTTGTCAAAGGGCAATGGACACCGGAAGAAGACAGGTAAATTATAACTGTTTATGCATGCTTTGTTAAATATTGCCTCCACCCAAAAGTGAAAAATCGTCGCATTACTGTAAGTCTATGCTATTAGCTGCTCTACATGTTATCAATGAGTTTGTTCTTGCCAATTTTAACAGGAAGTTAGTAAAGTTAGTGGAACAGTTTGGATTGGGGAAGTGGTCTCAGATGGCACAGATGCTGCCTGTGAGAGTAGGAAAACAATGCAGAGAAAGATGGCACAACCATTTGAGACCTAACATCAAGGTTTGTCTCCACTGTTTGAACTGAGGAGTCCAATGCTTCAATAAATTGTAGGCCCAAATGGTTCAGTAATAGTTAAATTGAGATAACAATCAGTTTTGGAAGAAGCAAAAGTGTTATAAGTTATACACTAATCCTGTATCTGCTGTACGCCTGTACCTGTTGATTGGTAGGAAGTGCTCTGTTAGATCCCTGTCTGAAGTTCCTCTCTTCGGAGTCATTAGTTGCTGCCAATCTGAGCTGCTCTAGTGGTGCCAAAACTTCCCCCACCATTCTGAATTCACTCTTCCCTGGAAATTTCTGTGCCATTGCAAGCAATACCTGTAGAATATGATTGTCTTTCTTTTTTGCAAGGTGTAGAACATGATTTTTAAAACCAACCTTTGAAGAATGTGCATGTAGTACATGGCCAAAGCAGCATCAAGTTACGGAAGGGATCCTAATAATTTCTCATTTAGGTTGTATATATATTCTTTATATTAGTAAGATATCTTTTGGCTTGGGCCTTAGCCCATAAGCCAAGAAGACATAAGATATATGATTTGTTATTTAGTTTGATTGTTAGGCATCTGTAGAAGATCCTTTAGCAGAAATTAATCGAGCGAGTACCATTTGCCCCTGTTAACTTAAAAAGTCTACAAAATGTTTAATGTTAAATAACCATAATAGGTAAATTTCATGGCAGAACACAGAAAATGGACACTAATATTTTCCAGATTTAAAATAGTTTTTGTCTTCTTTTTTTCTCTCCCGAAAATACATCATAGTCTGTATACTATTCATGCTTTGCAATAAAAAAAATTGTGCATGGAACCACAAATGCAGAAAGATACTTGGAGTGAGGAGGAAGATATGGTTCTGATACAAACGCACAAGGAGGTTGGCAACAAATGGGCAGAGATAGCTAAGCGGCTCCCTGGGAGAACAGAAAACTCCATAAAAAATCATTGGAATGCAACAAAGAGAAGGCAATTTGCACGGAGGCAGACCGGCACTAAAGCCAAGAATCCCAAATCAGGGACCCTTCTACAGAACTACATCAAAAGTCTTGGGATTGGCTCTAGCAAGGTCATTGCTCCTCTAGATCCGAAAGAACCTCCATTGTCAGCATTTTCACCAGCACCCCCGACACAAAATCGGGCACATATGAATGATAATTGGCCAGAATCCAACCCATCCAACATAATGGTCACCCAAGGAATATTCAGCACAGATGACAGACAGATTCACTCATGTGAAGAAATTCTAGTTCCCACATCTGATGACTTTTCTGTGGACATGTTTGATGGTTTATTTAACGCAGAGGAGGTGCAATACCAGGCTTACAACATAGATGATGATGTTGACATGGACTATATCATCAACCATATTGATTATTCTATTAAGAATGACCATGAGATAGATATGGATATGACATGGGATGACGATGCGCTCGTAAACATTGAATCTGGATGATCACCATTGGTGATGCTGGCAGGCCCGCCAGAAATCAAAACTGTGCATGTGAAGGAGGAGATGGATCTAGTTGAGTTGGTCACACATCCACAAACTTGCAGCTAGTGGACAAGAAAAGAACCAGTGATATTATTACATATGTGTGCTATTTATACGGAATATGACGAACTTTTGGATGTACTATGGGACATCCCGTTTATAGATGATATGACGACCTTCTGAATGCTTTCTACAGGCAATAGAATGACCTTTGGATGTAATTATGAGAATCCATATTGAGAACAGACGGTGGTAAATAAGACCATGTTGTATGTAGTACATGGACTGAAAATAAAATGTTTGATTACATGTTGAATCAGTGTTCTAAACTTGTTTCTCATTTTATTATGGTACATTAGTCTATGTAATCTTGACTTCCTATTTCAATTTCGTGCTTGTAAGCAAAACAACTCTAAACATCAAAAGATAAAGAGAACCTAAGCATAATATTACCGTAAAATTGTGTTAAAAGGAAAACATTAGTACTCAATATATAATGTCTAGCAAGCAGAGGATATGCCCAAAAGAAAGTGCTCATGCTTCCAGACGTTTCGACATATTCAGACGACAGGCCACATAGTACTCACGCTTCCTGCAGTTTCATTACACACCAATAGCTTCCAAAGAGAATATCAGTTTTTGTTTTGTTTTGAAGAAACACCGGGGCGAGCAGCCCCACCTGAATATATATTTCTCAAAGCTGCAAAATAAAGGCGACCAACCTGTGGTTGGATGACACTGATGCTCGCCTTTTTCTGAATTTATTTCAAGCCTTCCGGCGACGTACGTTCAGTGAGAGGAGACATTTTCGTCGACTACGAATGCGTTTATGGTAATTTTGTCAATCTCAAAATGATGTACTGGCATAGTCTCTTAAAGGTGTGCGTTCATAAGGATGAGTACATGTGCGTATGTATAAACATTTACGTCTGTACTGTGTTTAGAAAAATAGCAAAATACAGCAAGCCCACGGTACAGGGAGATCATACAGAGATTGGAGGACCTGTTACAGGAGAATCACAGGGAAAGAGCCACCAAATACGGGCCCCAAGCTAGCAAGGCGTGTCTATCCTCAGGTTTGAGCTTGTTCTTAGCTAGTTTTCGGAGGCAACTCTATAGCGTGGAGCTACTTTCCAATGGAAACTCTTGTGCTAGTTTCCAATGACAACTCTAGCTATAATTTTCTATCATGATCAAAAGGTGGTATACACCTCCATGGTACAATTGCATGCTAATTAGGTTCAATGAAGTGTTCAACCGAAATATTTCAAATATATTGTTAGGTCCATAGAAGGGTTTAACGAAATGTTGTAAGTTTTCTCTTTTGTTAGCACCATTCGGCAAGAGATCAACAGAGGGAGATCCTCACTCCATTTCAATTGCTTCACCTCATGATGACAACACGAAAAAAGCCATGCGAACCAACCTGTGGTTGGATGGTTAGAGGGACTGTGGTATACTCAGCCCATCAGGGTTCAAATCCTGGTGTTCGCATTTATTTCTGAATTTATTTCAAGATTTCCGGCGATGCGCATTCAGTGGGAGGAGACGTCCCCATCGACGACGAGGCGCCTACGGTGACTTCGTAAATCTCAAGATGATATGCCGGCTCAGTCTTTCGGAGGTACTCATAGGGGTAGGGTGTGCGTTCATAGGGGTGAGTTTTATGCGCGTGTATATGAGCGCTTGTGTCCGTACTGGTGTTAAAAAAAAGCATGAAAAAAGCCATAACGAATGTGTCGGTGACCAGCCGGCACAGAGAAACTAGGTAGGGGTAGAGAAACTCTCTAATCTCACTCTCTCTATTATTATTATTTACGAATGCAAACATATCATATGTGGTAAATTATCTCACGGATAAAGTTGTGTGAACGACAAAAAAGTAAAATGAATATCATGTATTTATATAGAATCCTATATATCTAACAGAGTGATATCCACTACTTTTAACTATCTTAGCATATGTGTTTTCACATCATCGAAATTGTTGTAGCTATTAAATTTACTAGCTTGATCTATTAGCATCCATTAGATCTACCCATGAGAATCCTTTGCGATGCAACATGTGTTAGTGCATCTTAAAAGGGTTTTAAATCACATTGCATTTATTTGTGACACACACAACCTTTCATATTAAGATATTCCGCTAACATCCGTGTGATCTATGCATGAGAATCATCTACCATGCAACATGTATTACTGCATTCTGAATGGGTTTATTTTAGTTAACTATGACATGCACAACTTTTCATATTAAGATCTGCTTATGCAGAAATTTTTCACATAGTGAAAAGTGTAAGGACTGATATTCTACGCCATATTTAGAAACTATATATCAATTATGTATCCACGCGCAATGGCCGAGACATCCCTTGCTTAGTCAACAATTAGGAGAAAAATATATCCCAATAAATATATAAATACAAACTAGTTAAGGCATATTTTATAATCTCGTTCAGTTATATTTTTCTTTCTTCTAACATAGTTTTGGTCTCATGTTTAGATCAAAACTAACTTGGCATATTTTATTGTAACTTTTAGATCAAAACAGGGCCCAAAACTAAGTTAAGAAAATGCTAGAAGTGGCCATCCAGTATGGGCTTGAGCTCTTGAAAAAGGGCCTAGTCTGGCGCGTGGGGGACGGACAAAGCATCAGGATCTGGCGGGACCGTTGGCTGCCCACGCAGCCGACTGGGCGCCCGATCACGCAGCAAGGAACATGCAGGCTTCGACGAGTGGCAGAGCTCCTGGATGCGTCTGGTGCTTGGCGGCTAGACCTCCTACAACGCCACTTCCTACCGGCGGACGTGCATACCATCACCAACATCCGCACGTCGACCCGTATCATCAACGACATGATCGTTGGAGCCCAGAGAAGAATGGTATCTTTACCGTTCGCTCCGCCTACCGCCTTGCCATGGACGAGCGCAAATGTTCATCGGCGACGGCCACGAGCAGGGCACCGGATGGTCATCGCGCCATCTGGAAGATCATATGGGGGTGCCCTGCTCCCCCTAAGGTACGCGTGTTTGCTTGGAGAGTTGTGTCCAACTCGCTTGCTACTTGGGCCAACAAATTTTCTCGCCATCTCGAGCTTACTGACATATGCCCCCTATGTGGTATGGAACGTGAGGACGGGTTCCATGCGTTCTGCAGGTGCCCATTGGCTCGCGAACTGTGGCATGGCATGGCCTTGGATTGGCCAATCCCGGAGGTGGATACTATATGCAACAATGGTCCGGAGTGGCTACTCTCCCTCCTTGAGCCGCTGACAGAAACGACGCGTATGATTGTCCTTATGACCATGTGGAGAACTTGGTATGTGCGGAATGAGATCACACATGATAAGGCGCCGCCCCCGACAGAAGCATCTCGCCGTTTCCTCCATGGGTACATCACCTCTCTGCTTTGTATCCATCAACACCCTCATGGCGACTTGGAGAAAGGGAAAATGGTGGTGCATGATAGCCTCCCGGTTATACACACAAAGGAAGTGCCCAAGCCGGAGTTGCACTGGACCCCTCCTCCACTGGGGTGGGCTAAGCTCAATACAAATGGCAGCCATGTTTCTCCAACCGGAGAGGCAGGGGTGGTATGATTCTTCGTGATGATAGAGGCAACATCATCTATACTGCTTGTAGACAGCTCCTTACATGCGATAATGGCCTTGAGGCAGAGCTGGCTGCGTGCAGAGAGGGCTTGGAGCTTGCGCTTTACCGTACGAACCTGTCCATTATGATTGAGCTCGACTGTGCAGAAGCGGTGTCTATGCTGCTAGCACGTACTGGAGATAGATCGCAGTACCGTGTGCTCATTGAGGAGATTCGAAGACTAGCACAGGATGCTCGTAGGGAGATTTCTTTTACTCTTATTAGTCGCTTGCAGAATAAGGTTAGTCATGCGCTTGCCGCGTATGGACGTGCTACACCCCGCACTGCAGTTTGGCTGTGCTCGGGGCTGGACTTTGTTGTAAACCTTTCGAAGGCGGATATGCCTCCTTGAGTAATGAAATCTCCCTTTACTCCGCAAAAAAAAAAAAGAAAATGCTAGAAGTGCTCATGTGATTCATCTCTATGGCCACACGAACACACGAGCGTGAGTACTCCTTCAAGTTTCTTATCCCGTGTTTAAATGCACCCTCGTGGATGGTAGAATTTAAAAGATACTATTTTTTAAAAAAATCAGAAATTTCTACGAATATGCCTAAATTTTCATGAAGAATAACAGATAGATGCTCCAAAAAGAGTTTCTGAAAAGCATTTTAATGGCAATATTTAATTTTTAAAGCGTTTTGAAGTGTTTATTTTGTTATTTTTATCCAGACCTTCACAAACGTCATTTCATTACTAAAATTTGCATGTTGACAAAAGCTAAGCAACATTTGTTGTGAAATAATATGATTTAGAACTATGGATTTCGACCTCATTGTTCCTTTTTCCCATGAAGTCCGACCTCATTCTTTTTTTCCTGTGAAAATGAACTATGGATTTCCCGTAGGATTGGTTCCGGTGGAACACAATCCCGTGAATCTAACAACATCGCAGGGAAATTTCATGATGATCTAAATCCTACAAAAAATCCTATGCAAATCCTGCAAATCAAATGAGGCCTAAGTGGGTTCTAAATCACATTGCATTCATTTTTTGATACACACAACCTTTCATGTTAAGATATTCCACATCATCAAAATTGCTGTAGCCGTTAGATTTACTATAAATTGATCCACTGACATCCGTGTGATATATGCATGAGAATCATCTACTATGCAAAATGCATTATCACATTCTAATTTGGTTTATTGCATTTGACTGTGACATGCACAATTTTTCCTATTAAGATATTTTTTGCTCATGCAGAAATTTGACATAGTGAGAAGCATAAGGACTGATATTGTACACAATATTTGGAAGCTATATATTCAATTCTGTGGCAACGCACAATGGCTGAGACCTCCCTTGTTTAGTCAACAATTAGGATAAAAATATATCCTAATAAATATATAAACACAAACTAGTTAGGCATATTTTATAATCTTGTCTAGCTTGTTCAGTTATATTTTTCTTTCTAGTACATAGTTTTAAACTCATGTTTTGATCAAAACTAACTTGGCATATTTTATTGTAACTTCATGTTTAGATCAAAACTAGGCGCAAAACTAGGTTAAGAAGATGCTAGAGTGCTCATGTGATTCATCTCTATGCCCACAGGAACACACGAGCGTGAGTACTCCTTCGAGATTCCACTCCCATGTTCAAATGCATTCTTTTGAACATTTAAAAAATATTAAATTCTTTTAAAAATTTCTGATTATTTTACAGAAAATTTGTCTACCTATTTTTTGTTGACCAAAGAAAAAATATGTAGAGTAAATTTTCGTGAAGAATAACATTTCTAATGCTCTGAGCAAAAAAGATAGTGCTGCAAAAACCTAAAAAAATGCTCTGACCAAAAAAGATAGATGCTGCAAAATAGTATTTCTGAAAGCATATTTAATTACAATTTTTAGAGCGTTTTGAAGTGTTGATTTTATAAGTCTTGCCTAGATTTTATGAATGTGATTTCATCACTAAAATGTGCACGCTAACAGAAAAACTAAGCAATGTTTGCCCTAAAAAACTAATTTTTTATTTTTTCTTAGTGTTGTGCATTTGAAGTCGAAAATAGAAGAACCTTCCGCTAGAAACGAGACACTGTTCGTGCTGCCATATCCGCATGGTCACCGACCTAAGCTGTCCTTGGTTTCTACGGGTTGCCCGGCCACGTACCCTGATCCGTGGCAGAGCGCTCGGGTGCCTTCGCCATGGCGGCTTGGCACGTGGACACGATCTCACGTGAGCCGCCCTCGTGTCCTCTCGCCGCTCAGTTCCTTCGCCCCCGATGAGACCCCGCCGCTCTTCGCAGCTCTCTATACCCTCTCTGCCCCGCACGTGTCGCCTTGTCATGCTCCGTACGCCGCGTCGACCTCGACCGACCCCCGACAAGCCGCCGCTCAGCGGCACCATTTTAAGCGGACCTCGCCGCGGTCGTCTGCCAATCAAGAAAGAACTGGCAAAGCCACTCGCTCACCAGACAGCAGTCACCACGTCCAGCTCCAGACACCAGCTTCCGAGCACGCACTCGATCGCGCCTGCCTCGCTGAGCCACTGACAATGGCGTCGCAGCAGCAGAGCAGGAAGGAGGCCGCGTCGAAGCGGGAGGAAGGCGGCCAGGGCGGCGTCAGCCTGGAGGAGATCGGCAAGTTCCGCGCGGAGGCGCAGCAGAACTCGGCGGACGCCATCCGCGCCGCGCAGGAGCGGTACAACCAGAACCTGCAGCACGGCGGCGGCGCCAGGGGGGCGGTGACCGTCACCCAGGCGCCCGGCGCCACGGTGGTCTCCTACCAGGAGCACAAGGCCCTTCCCGAGGGCGCCCAGCAGGGCCGCACGGCGCACGGGCACGGCGCCAACGCGCCGGCAGGGGGCACGACGGCGTCGTCTCGGAGTACCGAGAAGCAGAACGCGGCGAAGCACGAGGAGGGCCGTGGGCATGGCACGGCCCACAAGGAGCAGAAGGGCTCGGCAGCGGTCACCCGCGCCGCCGAGGGCGGCCACGACAAGCAGGGCAAAGAGAGCGCCGCGCGCGGCACCGTGGCGTCATCTCGGGGGGCTGAGAAGCAGCACCACACGAAGCAGGAGGAGGGCCGTGGGCATGGCACGGGCCACAAGGAGCAGAAGGGCTCGGCGGCGGTGACCCACGCCACCGAGGACAGGGGCAAAGAGGGCGACTCCGCGCGCAGCGCCAAGGACGCGGCCATGCACGCGCTCGGCATCACTGGAGACCAAACGGTGGCCAAGGGCGCCGGAACCAAGGATGCCTGTGCGCATGGCGCACAGGTCCGTGGGCATGATACGGGCCACAAGGAGCAGAAGGGCTCAGACTCTGCCGCGCGCACCCTCGGCTCCACTGGAGACTACGCTGCGGCCAAGGGAGCCCAAGCCAAGGACGCCGGTGCGCATGGCGCGCAGGTCGCCGCGGGCGAGACCAAGGAAGCCACGGCTACCGCCGCCGAGTACGCAAAGCAGGCGGCAGCAAAGGCGAAGGAGGTCACGCTCACCACGGGCGAGATGACGGCGGAGTACGCGAAGCAGGCCGCCGTGAAGGCCAAGGACGTCACGGTGAGCACAGGCGGGACAGCAGCGGAGTACGCCAAGACGGCCGCCGAGAAGGCGAGGGACGCCGCGTTGGCGGCCGGCAAGACGACGGCCGAGTACACGCAGCAGGCGGCGGTGAAGGGCAAGGACGTCACTGTCTCCACCGGCGGGACTGCCGCGGAGTACGCCAAGACGGCCGCCGAGAAGGCCAAGGACACCGCGCTGGCGGCCGGCAAGACGACGGCCGGTTACACTCAGCAGGCGGCGGTGAAAACCAAGGACGTGACGCTGTCGACCGCCGCGCAAGCGGCGCAGAAGGCCAAGGAGGTGACCGCGGTCACGGCGCAGAAGGTGGCGGAGTATACCAAGGAGATGGCGGAGCAAGGGAAGAACGCTGCCGCCCAGGCCGAGGAGAAGGCGAAGGAGGCCGCAGCCCGCGCCGCCGACAAGGCGGAGGAGCCGAGCTTCGACACGGGCACGCAGGCCAAGGACAAGGCCAAGGGCTCAGCCGCAGGTGCGGTGGACAAGACCCGCGACACGGCCGCGCAAACCATGGACAAGGCCAAGGACGTAACTGGAGACACGGGGAACAGGACCGGAAGCATGGCTGCGCAGGTGAAGGACACGACCGGAGCCATGGCGCAGAAGGCGAGTGGCACGGCCGCGTACATCAAGGACTCGGTGATGGGCGCAGCAGGAGGCACGGCGGACAAGACCCGCGACACCACCGAGCAAACAATGGGCAGGGCCAAGGGCGCGACGGGAGACACGGGGGATAGGACCGGAAGCATGGCCGCCCAGGTGAAGGACGCGACCGGAGCCATGGCGCAGAAGGCCGGCGACACGGCCGCCTACATCAAGGACTCGGTGACGGGGGCGGTGGGAGGCGCCGTGGACAAGACCCGGGATGCCACGTCGCAGGTCGCGCAGAAGACAGGGGAGGCGACGAACAGGGCGGTGGAGACCGGCAAAAGCGCCACCGGCGGCGGCACGACCAAGGCGAAGGTACGTGCACCGTCGTGTGCTGCCGCAAGTATCTGATCCTACGGTGTTTGTGTAAGTGTGATGTATCCATAGCTGATGGCTCAGCTGTGATATGTGCATGCAGGGTGAAGGCACCGAAGACACCAAGATCGTGGAAGACGTGCTGGAGGTGGTGGGCGCGACCGTGGAGGCGGTGGGCGCGACCGTGACCGGGCTAGCGCAGCACACCAAGGGCATCGTCGCCGGCGAAGAGGAGCTCATCCCGGTCGAGGGGGAGGCCGGGAAGGTCGCCGGAGCCGGTGAAGGCAGGGAGAAATCCGAGTGAGCAGATCCACACGTACGTCGCAGCAAAAATGTTAAAAGAATGTTGGTTGTGTAGTCACTTTGATCAGACACGTTTAAAAGGATATTGTATATAGTTGTAATAGTAAGTAGTGCACTATATGGAGTGCTCAGGTGAGCCGAATAATGGTCGTTTATATGTAAGCGGACTATGTCCACATGTTGAAGCTGCTGCTACTAGTACGTTTGGAAGCGCTCAGCTAGTACAATACTCAAATCTTATGGAATGAAATGGCTATGTAGTGTGATGCATCGTTATTTAGCCAAGTGAACTAGATAAATGTTCGTGTAAATCTGAAGTGATACTTGTCCACTTCAATATTAGAATCATCAAGCTCTATAGGGGGAAACTTATCACCTTGGGCTTGAGAGCATCTCTAGCTCTAAAAACATTATACAGTTCCGAGCAGTTTTACGCCTCCTTTGGTTCTAATTCATAGGAATACTATAGTTCTAATTCATAGGAATTCTAGAGGAGGATTTGCAAAGAAAGTTTTTCTTTGAAGCCCTTTGGTTTATAACAGGAGCCAATCTTTTGAAGGAATGGATTTCTGTAATGTTGAGACTCAGATGGAAAAATTCCTATCCTACGCATAAAAGGAATTGAGATGCAGATCATCTCACTTCTTACGATTTTTTTTATTCCTATACTATTTCTACCCTATGAAACCAAAGGAGGTCATCTCACTTCTTACGATTTTCTTATTCCTATACCATTTTCTATACTATAAAACCAAAGGAGGTCATCTCACTTCGTATGATTTTCTTATTCCTATACCATTTCTATCCTATAAAACCAAAGGAGGTAACATGCTTCCTTTTACCTCCTCTTTTCACATGAAGATAAGAGTATATATTAGATCTGAGTCATTTATCTCATTAATTAGTGGTCTCCTTCTTACCTTCTCTTTTTATACGAAGATAATTAATAAATCTGAGTCATTTATCTCATTAATTAGTGGCTTCTCATTAATTAGTGGTCTGATTGCTTTTATCTTCTTAACTCACATGTAAGAAAAAGATAAAAGGAGCATGTTAAAATTTGCCATACAGTCCCCTAAACAAATTTGCGGGAAGGAATACTAGAGTCTGATATTTTTATTGTTTTGTAGACTATAATTCTATTCTGCTGTTATTGGAGTCATCCAAAGTGAAAATTTTGAAGCACCTACGAAGACATCAATATGCTGAAGAATCACCCTTTTGTTAGATTTGAGGATCCTCGCGCCCGTCAACCGTGGAGGAGCCGGCCATAGAGGTGATTGCCACGGAGGAGCAGAAGCCGCGGGTGGGCGGCGGTGCAGGTTGGCCTTCATCGCGCGCTGGGCGCATCTGGGGCTGCTTCCTGCCGCAGGCGATGAGGGAAGGAGGAACTAAGCCCACGACAAGCTTTTTTGGATGGAGGGAGTATTTGTGTTAAGTGTTACTCGCGATGGGCGACCCCAGCGCTGCGCCCCTCCACCAGGCCCCCACAGGTGGCGGCCACCCTTCCGGCGCCTCCCGGTGACCAAAGCCATGGCGAACGCGAACAAAATGGAGTCCACGCGGGAGCGGAAGCTTGCGCTTCACCGGAACATAGGTCAATTATATCTTAATTTTCGTTGAGGATGGTTCTCTACACTGACGTGATGTGACCGTGTGAAGTTCGTACCTGAAACCTCTGGAGCATTGACTTTTTGTTTGTAGGATTCTGAAACCGTGTTATGCTATGAGCAGACGGTGGCACTTCTAACAGAGAGGGCTAATCAGAGTTTAGGGGGCAAAGGAGATAAATTATCCATAAACTCCGAGAAATCTTTGATATTCAAGTGTAATAATTAAGGGTACACTTAAGAATTTTTCTAGAGTAGGGGGACAATGGCCCCCTTTGACCCCATGAAGCTCCGCTACGGATGCAGACTACGGGAAAACGAATGGATTAAGATGAAGACGGTCAGTTCAATTAGCGAGCATGTGAAGGCTTGTGACACCTTCCAGCTAACACTTCAATTTCTACCCGGTGATGCAGCTAGAAGGACAGCCGCCTGTCTGATGGAGCGGTTCTTGTTGCCTGTGTGGCGAATCTGGAGAGCGTTGCTCCGGAAGCTCGCCTCGGTTGACCTCGTGGGGCTCTCCCATCAGCAAAAGCTAGCCTTATGGATCAATATCTACTAAATGACCCGTTGTGCCTATGAAGCAAAAAGCGAGAGCAAGCCGAGCATTCAAACAATGCAAGTGAGATTCAATTAGAACCAATTTAATAGATACTTAGGTACACATAGCCCTATATATTCCATTGCATGGTAGCATGATGCCTCAAAAGAAAGTTATGACATCACTTGATGATAACTTACATTGGCTTTATAAAGCAAGTTGTATTAGCAGAGATGCATCACATATATAGCACAAGCTTTGGCTTGAATAGGACACGAAGGCGGTGGTATTAGGTAGAGTCATTATTGCATGTCCCATCAATATCAAACATGATTTCATCTAAGCAACTCTTACTGGCAGGTGTGTTTGGTGGGCTATTGTAAGTGAAAGCAAAGATGTCTTCCATATCGCCGAATTCATATCTAAACCCGAGTGATGCTTGAGACCAAATGAATAGAACTCAACTGTTGCTTCGAGGCCAATCGTTCTGGCTTTGCAGGTTGAGTGAACTGCATTTAGAAGTTGAAGCTGCTACAACATATCATCCAGAAGCCTTTGTTGGGATACTAACCTAAGCATACAAAGAACATGGAGTCAACTAAAAGAAAGTTTAATAAAAACTAAAATAATAAAAAGCAGTAAAAGCTAAAAAAATGGCATAAAGCTATTTCTAGAACAACACTTTTCACCACGACTATTTTTTAGAACCTGTTCATAGCATAAATTGCATGGTTCAACAACTCAAGAATGTCAAGCTATTTTTTTGTAACCTTGTTCATCAATCACATTTACGGATCTTAGTAAAAAGGGATGGATACAAGGAGATATAAAAAAAATCGACAATAAGGCACACCCATTTGGACAACAACGTGAGACATAACAATGTGAAAAGTAAAAAAGCAAGGACAAATATTCTGATTTCATCAGGTTGCGAGAACTATCATAAATAAATGCACTTCATTACATCAGAACCTTTCCCTGGATGTGTCTTCATCTTACGAACATGTGAAATAATAAGATCTATGCAGACTACATATATACACAAAATAAAAGGAGATATAAGAAAATCATTCGAGGTTGAAGTAAAATTCTGAAACTCTGGATATGTCATGGACAATTCGGCCTCATGACAGTTATTGCTAATTTATTTGTGAATTTGTCAACCAACACATACTCCATACCCTAGGCCTAGGGTAAACGTCCGAAACTGTGGACATTCAAGGTTGACCATGTGCAAGATAAAAAAAATACTGCTAACATACACAAAAGAAAATGAGATATGCAGTTCGACAATGCAAATGGTTTAAAATGAAGTATTCATACCCTGGGCCTTCAACCATGGTGCCTAAATCTTTTTTCTGCAAAGCAAATGCATCGGTACTGCAACGTGAAAAAAATTATCCTCCGGCTCATTCAGATATGAGAGCAACTGGATCTGCTCTGAAGGCTGAAACTGTAGAGAATTTAGCTCACCTCAGAAGCAACCAAGCGAACCATCCACATCTCAGAATTGTAACGACATGAGAATTCGGCACCTGCCGACACTATGCATGCGAATATTTGCATCAGTAAATATTGCTTTGTGACACACTTGGATATCCAATAGCTCCAAAGTGCACACAGAATTATAATTGTAGACTGTAGGCTATCCATTGACAAGTTTTTTATTGTTGCATGGCATTGCGAAAATGAGGAGCATTGTAATGTCAATGCGTTGGTACAGAAAAGATTACTACAACAATAAAAAGAAAATTATAACATAATGTTAACAAACTGAACAAATTGCTTATGCACAACATCAAATTGTTCAAGAGTCCAATTAGAACAGAGAGTTATGTAGTTATAACCAAGTGAACTGATTACATTATCGAGTAGCCTACAAATATATATATGGTCATACGCAGACATACAATTATTAGTTATAAAAGTTCAGATCCACTACATGGAGTATGATTCAGCCACACATCATAAGTGGGTGAGATGATTCATTATATTTAGGATAAAACATAAAAGAAATATAAAGCCAAAGGCCCGCTACATGAGCTTTATGTAGGCGATAACACAGGCTCATGATGATGCCCTTAGAGGCAACGAACAGGAAAAGTGAGGCGGTGTTGTACTGACAGCACAACCCTCTAGGCCTCTACCTCATAATTATTAACCTTGTACATAGGTGATAACAACGACCAGAAGACAACTTTAGTTAGCGCAGGAGCAAAGGTACGAGGCAACAAAGATCCCATTTCAAACTTATTTGAAAATAAATGCTTAGTAATTTGGCAATACTCAGAACCCTTTTAACAACCGAAATTTAGGCAAACATCTCTTTCAAAATATATAAGAGTTTTCAAAATGCGGCCATAAGTTCTATTTGTACAATTTGTTGTATTAGATGATTTGTTGCGTCTAATACGTAAAATACATAGAAAGCTACAGAATGTAAAACATGACAAACAATCCTCCATTGCATCAATTAAAACATGCAGCAACTGATAAAAGCTGATGATTGAATTTTTGTGTTATCTTTGTAACAGATAAAAGAAACACTCTAGGCACATATTGACCATAGCACTTTGGGTCAAAATTAAATTCAGATAAGTATATAAAATCAGCAATGCTAGATAACTGAAAGGAAAAATGTCTTGGCAAAGTCGATCAATACCATAAAGCAAATGAAGTATGGTTTTGAGTCAGCAAAATCAATCAACAAAAGCCGTGAAACTTGTGGTCATCGAGAGAAGAGCATTATCCTTCTCCCTATCATCACGCTTGATTCTTCTGCCACAAGATAGAAATAGACTACTTTCTCAAGCTTCATAGATGAATCCTGATAGAAACAAACTACTTGAGAATCACAGTTGTGCAAAATTGCAAATGACTAAGAAAAGATTATATATTAATATTCTGAATCAGTGTGTCACTAAACATATATATGTGTCAATTAATTGAAGAAACAAAAGATAAATGGTTACACTGCTGATCAGATTGTTACCCCATCATATAGGAATGGCTTATTTCTTGCATTTTCCCAAGCAAAGGTACGGTTTATCAGGTTGCCCACCATAGCTGGGAAAGATATGGGTCTTGCGACTGAAATACACGAATAGTTCTCCAGCCTTTTCTGCCCTTTTAAGGTTTACGTGAGCATCCCTTCCAGAACTATACCTCTTTGAGTCCTGCAAAATAGCTTTGGTGTCATTTTTCATACTTAGGGAACCATATAATTTTCTATAAAAATGCATGCAGGCAGGTTAGTCAGTGTAACAAGTGCATATGCTATGCTCAGTATTTGATCATTGTAAGCCCAAAGCAAATAGCCTAAAACTACATGGTTATATTCTTCAAGCCAAGCCTCTTCATCACAAGCACCAATCCATTTATTTAACCTGTCCATAATATCTTTTCGACTTAGTGACTCTTCTTCTGCTTTCAATATTTGTGACTCGATATTCATGAGGAGCCCACAAGGGTAAATAGTGCCTGAATGGTGCATAGGCAAGAGTCACAATGTGTAAGAAAACAACCACTGGTGAAGATAGTTACTTGAGCAAGATGCATAAAGTATAACCAGAATCAATCAGAGTGTTGGTTTGCTCAGGGGGCTATGCTGAGATCAAGTTCTATGTGTGCATTCTCGCATAAATGTTCTAATTCGGTCCTTCTCTTTGTGACAAGTTCTTCCATTCTGTTCGTTTTAACTTCTGTTAACCTCTCAACCGCAGCTTCCATCTGCATAAGAAATCAGCACTGAAGTTGTAAAAAATGATTAAGGTAAGCAACAAAAAAGGTATTAAAGAAAAACCAAAGGCGATCTGGAAAACCTTCCTGATTGTTTCCTAGGAAAGAACACCAACGGGCGTGGTTCCCTCTTCTGGTGATATGAGAATGCTGATTACTTTGCTGAATTGTCTCTTCTCCTCTTTAGAAGAGTCCATTAACTTCCGGAGGTGACATAATGATTCCATTGTGTCTCTCATCTATAGGCAAACGATTGCTTGAGAATGCATTATGCAGAACTCATATAAAAAAGTTAGATGAAAGGAACCTTGAGAGTACCTTATCGATTCTAGATTTTCTCTGTGCTTTAAGATTTGATATTGTGCTAGCAAGACCTTCCAGTGTGCCATTGTTGATGTTTCTGGACTGCTCAACACAATTCTGATGTAGACTGGGATGAATCCATTTACAGTCTTGCGAAATCAGGGACTCCACATAAAGAATGCACTTCATTTACATATTTCAGAACTTTGTGAAGTATATCAGACTAAAAATATTGCAAACAAGGAAATGATACGTCTCCAACGTATCTATAATATTTGATTGTTCCATGCTATTATATTATCTGTTTTGGATGTTTATGGGCTTTATTATACACGTTTATATTATTTTTGGGACTAACCTATTAACCGGAGGCCTAGCCCAAATTGCTGTTTTCTTGCCTATTTCAGTGTTCCGAAGAAAAGGAATATCAAACGGAGTCCAAAAGGAATGAAACCTTCGGGAGAGTTATTTTTGGAACGGAAGCAATCCAGGAGACTTGGAGTAGACGTCAGGGAAGCTTCGAGGTGGCCACGAGGCAGCGAGGCGCGCCCTGTTGGAAATATGCTCTAGAGGCAATAATAAAATGGTTATTATTATATTTCCTTGTTCATGATAATTGTCTATTGTTCATGCTATAATTGTGTTATCCGGAAATCGTAATACATGTGTGAATACATAGACCACAACGTGTCCCTAGTAAGCCTCTAGTTGACTAGCTCGTTGATCAACAGATAGTCATGGTTTCCTGACTATGGACATTGGATGTCATTGATAACGGGATCACATCATTAGGAGAATGATGTGATGGACAAGACCCAATCCTAAGCATAGCACAAAGATCGTGTAGTTCGTTTGCTAGAGCTTTTCCAATGTCAAGTATCATTTCCTTAGACCATGAGATCGTGTAACTCCCGGATGCCGTAGGAGTGCTTTGGGTGTACTAAACGTCACAACGTAACTAGGTGACTATAAAGGTACACTACAGGTATCTCTGAAAGTGTCTGTTGGGTTGACACGGATCGAGACTGGGATTTGTCACTCCGTATGACGGAGAGGTATCTCTGGGCCCACTCGGTAATGCATCATCATAATGAGCTCAATGTGACCAAGTGTTTGGTCACGGGATCATGCATTACGGTATGAGTAAAGTGACTTGCCGGTAACGAGATTGAACGAGGTATTGGGATACCGACGATCGAATCTCGGGCAAGTAATGTACCGGTTGACAAAGGGAATTGTATACGGGATTGATTGAATCCTCGACATCGTGGTTCATCCGATGAGATCATCGAGGAACATGTGGGAGCCAACATGGGTATCCAGATCCCGCTGTTGGTTATTGAACGGAGAGTCGTCTCGGTCATGTCTGCATGTCTCCCGAACCCGTAGGGTCTACACACTTAAGGTTCGGTGACGCTAGGGTTTTAGAGATATTAGTATGCGGTAATCCGAAAGTTGTTCGGAGTCCCGGATGAGATCCCGGACGTCACGAGGAGTTCCGGAATGGTCCGGAGGTGAAGAATTATATATAGGAAGTCCAGTTTCGGCCACCGGGAAAGTTTCGGGGGTTACCGGTATTGTACCGGGACCACCGGAAGGGTCCCGGGGGTCCACCGGGTGGGGCCACCTATCCCGGAGGGCCCCATGGGCTGAAATGGGAGGGGAACCAGCCCCTGGTGGGCTGGTGCGCCCCCCTTGGGCCTCCCCCTGATCTCCCAGGGCCGGCGCCCCCCAGGAGGCCTATATATAGGAGGGGGGAGGGAGGGCAGCCACACCACAGCCCCTGGCGCCTCCCTCTCCCTCCCGTGACACATCTCCCTCCTCCCGCAGCGCTCGGCGAAGCCCTGTCGGAATCCCGCTACTTCCACCACCACGCCGTCGTGCAGCTGGATCTCCATCAACCTCTCCTCCCCCCTTGCTGGATCAAGAAGGAGGAGACGTCGCTGCTCCGTACGTGTGTTGAACGCGGAGGTGCCGTCCGTTCGGTGCTCGGTCATCGGTGATTTGGATCACGACGAGTACGACCCCATCAACCACGTTCACTTGAACGCTTCCGCTCGCGATCTACAAGGGTATGTAGATGCACTCCTCTCTCTCGTTGCTAGATGACTCCATAGATTGATCTTGGTGATGCGTAGAAAATTTTAAATTTCTGCTACGATCCCCATTAGTGGTATCAGAGCCAGGCCTATGCGTAGTTTCTATGCACGAGTAGAACACAAACTTGTTGTGGGCGTAGATGTTGTCAATTTTCTTGCCACTACTAGTCTTATCTTGTTTCGGCGGCATTGTGGGATGAAGCGGTCCGGACCGACCTTACACGTACGCTTACGTGAGACAGGTTCCACCGACTGACATGCACTAGTTGCATAAGGTGGTTAGCGGGTGTCTGTCTCTCCCACTTTAGTCGGAACGGATTCGATGAAAAGGGTCCTTATGAAGGGTAAATAAAAATTGGCATATCACGTTGTGGTTTTACGTAGGTAAGAAACGTTCTTGCTAGAAACCTATAGAAGCCACGTAAAAACATGCAACAATAATTAGAGGACGTCTAACTTGTTTTTGCAGCATGTGCCTTGTGATGTGATATGGCCAAAAGGATGTGATGAATGAGATATATGTGATGTATGAGATTGATCATGTTCTTGTAATAGGAATCACGACTTGCATGTCGATGAGTATGACAACCGGCAGGAGCCATAGGAGTTGTCTTTATTTTTTGTATGACCTGCGTGTCATTGAATAACGCCATGTAAATTACATTACTTTATTGCTAAACACGTTAGCGATAGAAGTAGAAGTAATCGTTGGCGTGACAACTTCATGAAGACACGATGATGGAGATCATGATGATGGAGATCATGGTGTCATGCCGGTGACGAAGATGATCATGGCGCCCCGAAGATGGAGATCAAAAGGAGCAAAATGATATTGGCCATATCATGTCACTATTTGATTGCATGTGATGTTTATCATGTTTTACATCTTATTTGCTTAGAACGACGGTAGCTTAAATAAGATGATCCCTCGCAATAATTTCAAGAAAGTGTTCCCCCTAACTGTGCACCGTTGCGAAGGTTCGTTGTTTCGAAGCACCACGTGATGATCGGGTGTGATAGATTCTAACGTTCGAATACAACGGGTGTAAGCCAGATTTACACACGCAATACACTTAGGTTGACTTGACGAGCCTAGCATGTATAGACATGGCCTCGGAACACGGAAGACCGAAAGGTCGAGCATGAGTCGTATAGAAGATACGATCAACATGAAGATGTTCACCGATGTTGACTAGTCCGTCTCACGTGATAATCGGACACGGCCTAGTTGACTCGGATCATGTTTCACTTAGATGACTAGAGGGATGTCTATCTGAGTGGGAGTTCATTGAATAATTTGATTAGATGAACTTAATTATCATGAACTTAGTCTAAAATCTTTACAATATGTCTTGTAGATCAAATGACCCACGTTGCCCTCAACTTCAACGCGTTCGTAGAGAAAACCAAGCTGAAAGATGATGGCAGCAACTATACGGACTGGGTCCGGAACCTGAGGATCATCCTCATAGCTGCCAAGAAACATTATGTCCTAGAAGCACCGCTAGGTGAAGCACCCATCCCAGAGAACCAAGACGTTATGAACGCTTGGCAGTCACGTGCTGATGATTACTCCCTCGTTCAGTGCGGCATGCTTTACAGCTTAGAACCGGGGCTCCAAAAGCGTTTTGAGCAAAACAGAGCATATGAGATGTTCGAAGAGCTGAAAATGGTTTTCCAAGCTCATGCCCGGGTCGAGAGATATGAAGTCTCCGACAAGTTCTTCAGTTGTAAGATGGAGGAAAACAGTTCTGTCAGTGAGCACATACTCAAAATGTCTGGGTTGCACAACCGCTTGACTCAGCTGGGAGTTAATCTCCCGGATGACGCGGTCATTGACAGAATCCTTCAGTCGCTTCCACCAAGCTACAAGAGCTTTGTGATGAACTTCAATATGCAGGGGATGGAAAAGACCATTCCTGAGGTATATTCAATGCTGAAATCAGCGGAGGTGGAGATCAGAAAGGAACATCAAGTGTTGATGGTGAATAAAACCACTAAGTTCAAGAAAGGCAAGGGTAAGAAGAACTTCAAGAAGGACGGCAAGAGAGTTGCCGCGCCCGGTAAGCCAGTTGCCGGGAAGAAACCAAAGAATGGACCCAAGCCTGAGACTGAGTGCTTTTATTGCAAGGGAAGTGGTCACTGGAAGCGGAACTGCCCCAAATACTTAGCGGACAAGAAGGCCGGCAACACCAAAGGTATATGTGATATACATGTAATTGATGTGTACCTTACCAGTACTCGTAGTAGCTCCTGGGTATTTGATACCGGTGCGGTTGCTCATATTTGTAACTCAAAACAGGAGCTGCGGAATAAGCGGAGACTGGCGAAGGACGAGGTGACGATGCGTGTCGGGAATGGTTCCAAGGTCGATGTGATCGCCGTCGGCACGCTACCTCTACATTTACCTACGGGATTAGTTTTAAACCTCAATAATTGTTATTTAGTGCCAGCTTTGAGCATGAACATTGTATCAGGATCTCGTTTAATGCGAGATGGCTACTCATTTAAATCCGAGAATAATGGTTGTTCTATTTATATGAGAGATATGTTTTATGGTCATGCCCCGCTGGTCAATGGTTTATTCTTAATGAATCTCGAACGTGATGTTACACATATTCATAGTGTGAATACCAAAAGATGTAAAGTTGATAACGATAGTCCCACATACTTGTGGCACTGCCGCCTTGGTCACATTGGTGTCAAGCGCATGAAGAAGCTCCATGCAGATGGACTTTTGGAGTCTCTTGATGACGAATCATTTGACACGTGCGAACCATGCCTCATGGGCAAAATGACCAAGACTCCGTTCTCCGGAACAATTTAGCGAGCAACCAACTTATTAGAAATCATACATACTGATGTGTGCGGTCCAATGAGTGTTGAGGCTCGCGGAGGCTATCGTTATGTTCTCACTCTCACTGATGACTTGAGTAGATATGGGTATGTCTACCTAATGAAACACAAGTCTGAGACCTTTGAAAAGTTCAAGGAATTTTAGAGTGAGGATGAGAATCAACGTGACAGGAAAATAAAGTTCCTACGATCAGACCGTGGAGGGGAATATTTAAGTCACGAATTTGGCACACACTTAAGGAAATGTGGAATAGTTTCACAACTCACGCCGCCTGGAACACCTCAGCGAAATGGTGTGTCCGAACGTCGTAATCGCACTCTATTGGATATGGTGCGATCTATGATGTCTCTTACCGATCTACCGCTCTCATTTTGGGGCTATGCTTTAGAGACTGCCGCATTCACTTTAAATAGGGCTCCGTCGAAATCCGTTGAGACGACACCGTATGAATTATGGTTTGGGAAGAAACCTAAGCTGTTGTTTCTAAAAGTTTGGGGATGCGATGCTTATGTCAAGAAACTTCAACCTGAAAAGCTCGAACCCAAGTCGGAAAAATGCGTCTTCATAGGATACCCTAAGGAAACCATTGGGTATACCTTCTACCTCAGATCCGAAGGCAAGATCTTTGTTGCCAAGAACGGGTCCTTTCTGGAGAAAGAGTTTCTCTCAAAAGAAGTGAGTGGGAGGAAAGTGGAACTTGATGAGGTGATAGTCACCCCTTCCGAACCGGAAAGTAGCGCAGCGCGGGAAAATGTTCCTGTGGTGCCTGCACCGACTGGGGAGGAAGTTAATGATGATCATGAAGCTTCAGATCAAGTTACTGCTGAACTTCGTAGGTCCACAAGGACACGTTCCGCACCAGAGTGGTACAGCAACCCTGTCTTGGAAATCATGTTGTTAGACAACGGTGAACCTTCGAACTATGAAGAAGCGATGGCGGGCCCGGATTCGAACAAATGGCTTGAAGCCATGCAATCCGAGATAGGATCCATGTATGAAAACAAAGTATGGACTTTGACTGACTTGCCCGATGATCGGCGAGCGATAGAAAACAAATGGATCTTTAAGAAGAAGACAGACGCGGATGGTAATGTGACCATCTATAAGGCTCGACTTGTCGCTAAGGGTTATCAACAAGTTCAAGGGGTTGACTACGATGAGACTTTCTCACCCGTAGCGAAGCTGAAGTCCGTCCGAGTCATGTTAGCAATTGTCGCATTCTATGATTATGAGATATGGCAAATGGACGTCAAAACGGCATTCCTTACCGGCTTTCTTAAGGAAGAATTGTATATGATGCAGCCGGAAGGTTTTGTCGATCCTAAGAATGCTAACAAGGTATGCAAGCTCCAGCGCTCCATCTATGGGTTGGTGCAAGCATCTCGGAGTTGGAACATTCGATTTGATGAGATGATCAAAGCATTTGGGTTTACACAGACTTATGGAGAAGCCTGTGTTTACAAGAAAGTGAGTGGGAGCTCTGTAGCATTTCTCTTATTATATGTGGATGACATACTATTGATGGGAAATGATGTAGAATTCTTGGAAAGTATAAAGGCCTATTTGAATAAGTGTTTTTCAATGAAGGACCTTGGAGAAGCTGCTTATATATTAGGCATCAAGATCTATAGAGATAGATCAAGACGCCTCATTGGTCTTTCACAGAGTACGTACCTTGACAAGATATTGAAGAAGTTCAATATGGATCAGTCCAAGAAGGGGTTCTTGCCTGTATTGCAAGGTGTGCAATTGAGTACGGCTCAATGCCCGACCACGGCAGAAGATAGAGAAAAGATGAGTGTCGTCCCCTATGCCTCGGCCATAGGGTCTATTATGTATGCCATGCTGTGTACCAGACCTGATGTAAACCTTGCCGTAAGTTTGGTAGGAAGGTACCAAAGTAATCCCGGCATGGAACACTGGACAGCGGTCAAGAATATCCTAAGTACCTGAAGAGGACTAAGGATATGTTTCTCGTTTATGGAGGTGACGAAGAGCTCGTCGTAAAGGGTTACGTCGATGCTAGCTTCGACACAGATCTGGATGACTCTAAGTCACAAACCGGATACGTGCATATTTTGAATGGAGGGGCAGTAAGCTGGTGCAGTTGCAAGCAAAGCGTCGTGGCGGGATCTACATGTGAAGCGGAGTACATGGCGGCCTCAGAGGTAGCGCAAGAAGCAATCAGGATGAAGGAGTTCATTACCGACCTAGGGGTGATTCCCAATGCGTCGGGCCCGATGACTCTCTTCTGTGACAACACTGGAGCTATTGCCCTTGCCAAGGAGCCCAGGTTTCACAAGAAGACCAGGCATATCAAGCGTCGCTTCAACTCCATTCGTGAAAGTGTTCAAAATGGAGACATAGATATTTGTAAAGTACATACGGACCTAAATGTAGCAGATCCGTTGACTAAACCTCTCCCTAGAGCAAAACATGATCAACACCAGAACTCTATGGGTGTTCGATCCATCACAATGTAACTAGATTATTGACTCTAGTGCAAGTGGGAGACTGTTGGAAATATGCCCTAGAGGCAATAATAAAATGGTTATTATTATATTTCCTTGTTCATGATAATTGTCTATTGTTCATGCTATAATTGTGTTATCCAGAAATCGTAATACATGTGTGAATACATAGACCACAACGTGTCCCTAGTAAGCCTCTAGTTGACTAGCTCGTTGATCAACAGATAGTCATGGTTTCCTGACTATGGACATTGGATGTCATTGATAACGGGATCACATCATTAGGAGAATGATGTGATGGACAAGACCCAATCCTAAGCATAGCACAAAGATCGTGTAGTTCGTTTGCTAGAGCTTTTCCAATGTCAAGTATCATTTCCTTAGACCATGAGATCGTGTAACTCCCGGATGCCGTAGGAGTGCTTTGGGTGTACCAAACGTCACAACGTAACTGGGTGACTATAAAGGTACACTGCAGGTATCTCTGAAAGTTTCTCTTGGGTTGACACGGATCGAGACTGGGATTTGTCACTCTGTATGACGGAGAGGTATCTCTGGGCCCACTCAGTAATGCATCATCATAATGAGCTCAATGTGACCAAGTGTTTGGTCACAGGATCATGCATTACGGTACGAGTAAAGTTACTTGCCGGTAACGAGATTGAACGAGGTATTGGGATACCGACGATCGAATCTCGGGCAAGTAACATACCGGTTGACAAAGGGAATTGTATACGGGATTGATTGAATCCTCGACATCGTGGTTCATCCGATGAGATCATCGAGGAACATGTGGGAGCCAACATGGGTATCCAGATCCCGCTGTTGGCTATTGACCGGAGAGTCGTCTCGGTCATGTCTGCATGTCTCCCGAACCCGTAGGGTCTACACACTTAAGGTTCGGTGACGCTAGGGTTGTAGAGATATTAGTATGCGGTAACCCGAAAATTATTCAGAGTCCCGGATGAGATCCCGGACGTCACGAGGAGTTCCGGAATGGTCTGGAGGTGAAGAATTATATATAGGAAGTCCAGTTTCGGCCACCGGGAAAGTTTCGGGGTTTACCGGTATTGTACCGGGACCACCGGAAGGGTCCCGGGGGTCCACCGGGTGGGGCCACCTATCCCGGAGGGCCCCATGGGCTGAAGTGGGAGGGGAACCAGCCCCTGGTGGGCTGGTGCGCCCCCCCTTGGGCCTCCCCCTGCGCCTAGGGTTGGAAACCCTAGGGGTGGGGGCGCCCCCCACTTGGCTTGGGGGGAAGCCACCCCTTGGCCGCCGCCCCCCTTGGAGATCTGATCTCCCAGGGCTGGCGCCCCCCCAGGAGGCCTATATTGTTGGGGAACATAGTAATTTCAAAAAATTTCTACGCACACGGAAGATCATGGTGATGCATAGCAACGAGAGGGGAGAGTGTTGTCCACGTACCCGCGTAGACCGATAGCGGAAGCGTTTAACACAACGCGGTTGATGTAGTCGTACGTCTTCACGATCCGACTGATCAAGTACCGAACGCACGGCACCTCCAAGTTCAGCACACGTTCAGCTCGATGACGTCCCTCGAACTCCGATCCAGCCGAGTGTTGAGGGAGAGTTTTGTCAGCACGACGGCGTGGTGACAATGTTGATGTTCTACCGACGCAGGGCTTCGCCTAAGCACCGCTACACAGCTAAGAGATCAATGATCAATTGTGTGTCTATGGGGTGTCCCCCTGCCCCCATATATAAAGGAGCAAGGGGGGAGGCGGCCGGCCTAGGAGGAGGGCGCGCCAAGGGGGGAGTCCTACTCCCATCGGGAGTAGGACTCCTCCTTTCCTTGTTGGAGTAGGAAAAGGGAAGGGAGAAGGAGAAAGAAGGAAGGGGGCGCTCCCCCTCCCTAGTCCAATTCGGACTAGTCCATGGGGAGGGGTGCGGCCTCCCTTTGGGGTCTTTCTCTCCTTTCCCGTATGGCCTATTAAGGCCCAATACGAATTCCCGTAACTCTCCGTTACTCCGAAAAATACCCGAATCACTCGGAACCTTTCCGAAGTCCGAATATAGTCGTCCAATATATCGATCTTTACGTCTCGGACATTTCGAGACTCCTCGTCATATCCCCGATCTCATCCGGGACTCCGAACTCCTTCGGTACATCAAAATACATAAACTCATAATAAAACTGTCATTGTAACGTTAAGCGTGCGGACCCTATGGGTTCGAGAACTATGTAGACATGACCGAGACACCTCTCCGGTCAATAACCAATAGCGGAACCTGGATGCTCATATTGGTTCTCACATATTCTATGAAGATCTTTATCGGTCAGACCGCATAACAACATACGTTGTTCCCTTTGTCATCAGTATGTTACTTGCCCGAGATTCGATCGTCGGTATCTCGATACCTAGTTCAATCTCGTTACCGGCAAGTCTCTTTACTCGTTCCGTAATACATCATCCCGCAACTAACTCATTAGTCACAATGCTTGCAAGGCTTATAGTGATGTGTATTACTGAGTGGGCCCAGAGATACCTCTCCGACACTCGGAGTGACAAATCCTAATCTCGAAATACGCAACCCAACAAGTACCTTTGGAGACACCTGTAGAGCACCTTTATAATCACCCAGTTACGTTGTGACATTTGGTAGCACACAAAGTGTTCCTCCGGTAAACGGGAGTTGCATAATCTCGTAGTCATAGGAACATGTATAAGTCATGAAGAAAGCAATAGCAACATACTAAACGATCGAGTGCTAAGCTAACGGAATGGGTCAAGTCAATCACATCATTCTCCTAATGATGTGATCCCGTTAATCAAATGACAACTCATGTCTATGGCTAGGAAACATAACCATCTTTGATCAACGAGCTAGTCAAGTAGAGGCATACTAGTGACACTCTGTTTGTCTATGTATTCACACAAGTATTATGTTTTCGGTTAATAAAATTCTAGCATGAATAATAAACATTTATCATGATATAAGGAAATAAATAATAACTTTATTATTGCCTCTAGGGCATATTTCCTTCATATATATAGGAGGGGGGAGGGAGGGCAGCCGCACCACAGCCCCTGGCGCCTCCCTCTGCCTCCCGTGACACATCTCCCTCCTCCTGCAGCGCTCGGCGAAGCCCTGTCGGAATCCCGCTACTTGCACCACCACGCCGTCGTGCTGCTGGATCTCCATCAACCTCTCCTCCCCCCTTGTTGGATCAAGAAGGAGGAGACGTCGCTGCTCCGTACGTGTGTTGAACGCGGAGGTGCCGTCCGTTCGGCGCTCGGTCATCGGTGATTTGGATCACGACGAGTACGACTCCATCAACCCCGTTCACTTGAACGCTTCCGCTCGCGATCTACAAGGGTATGTAGATGCACTCCTCTCTCTCGTTGCTAGATGACTCCATAGATTGATCTTGGTGATGCGTAGAAAATTTTAAATTTCTGCTACGATCCCCAACACGCCCCCACCCTCGTGGGCCCCTCGTTGCTCCCCTGATCGACTTCTTTCGCCTATATATGTCCATATACCCTAAAAACATCGAGGGACAGAATAGATCGGGAGTTCCGCCGCCGCAAGCCTTTGTAGCCACCAAAAACCAATCAGGACCCTGTTCCGGCACCCTGCCAGAGGGGGATCCCTCACCGGTGGCCATCTTCATCATCCCGGCGCTCTCCATGACGAGGAGGGAGTAGTTCACCCTCGGGGCTGAGGGTATGTACCAGTAGCTATGTGTTTGATCTCTCTCTCTCTCTCTCTCTCTCGTGTTCTTGAGGTGGTACGATCTTGATGTATCGCGAGCTTTGCTATTATAGTTGGATCTTATGATGTTTCTCCCCCTCTACTCTCTTGTAATGGATTGAGTTTTCCCTTTGAAGTTATCTTATCGGATTGAGTCTTTAAGGATTTGAGAACACTTGATGTATGTCTTGCATGTGCTTATCTGTGGTGACAATGGGATATCACGTGATTCCCTTGATGTATGTTTTGGTGATCAACTTGCGAGTTCCGTAACCTCGTGAACTTATGCATAGGGGTTGGCACACGTTTTCGTCTTGACTCTCCGGTAGAAACTTTGGGGCACTCTTTGAAGTACTTTGTGTTGGTTTGAATAGATGAATCTGAGATTGTGTGATGCATATCGTATAATCATACCCACGGATACTTGAGGTGACATTGGAGTATCTAGGTGACATTAGGGTTTTGGTTGATTTGTGTCTTAAGGTGTTATTCTAGTATGAACTCTATGATAGATCGAACGGAAAGAATAGCTTCATGTTATTTTACTACGGACTCTTGAATAGATCTATCAGAAAGGATAATTTTGAGGTGGTTTCATACCCTACCATAATCTCTTCGTTTGTTCCCCGCTATTAGTGACTTTGGAGTGACTCTTTGTTGCATGTTGAGGGATAGTTATATGATCCAATTATGTTATTATTGTTGAGAGAACTTGCACTAGTGAAAGTATGAACCCTAGGCCTTGTTTACTAGCATTGCAATACCGTTTGTGCTCACTTTTATCATTAGTTACCATGCTGTTTTTATATTTTCAGATTACATCTATCATCCATATTGCACTTGTATCACCATCTCTTCGCCGAACTAGTGCACCTATACAATTTACCATTGTATTGGGTGTGTTGGGGACACAAGAGACTCTTTGTTATTTGGTTGCAGGGTTGTGTGAGAGAGACCATCTTCATCCTACGCCTCCCACGGATTGATAAACCTTAGGTCATCCACTTGAGGGAAATTTGCTACTGTCCTACAAACCTCTGCACTTGGAGGCCCAACAACGTCTACAAGAAGAAGGTTGCATAGTAGACATCAGGAAACATTTCGAGTCAACACTCAATCCTAAAGTAACTTAAATTAGATGACCTGTAGTCCTAGAGAGTTGATACAATGGCTAGCTTAGCAAATTAATCATCTTTCCACCTTATAGAAAGTATATACCGCAAAATCTAAGGTTTTTTTTCTCTGAGTTAAACTATTCCTGAATACTCAAGGCTTCCTTAGCAACTGCCAGTTCTATTTATTCACAAGTAGTGCAAGAAATAAAATATTCTAAGAGGCAACTGAAGGTTTCAGATTAGCTAGCTTATTCAGGACGGTTTACCTTATCTTTGCATGGCACGAAGTTGTGCTTGGTAGCTATTAAGATTCCTTGCTGACAAATCATGTTCATCAGTAGCTGGAATGTTTACATTATCACCCTGATCAATATGCTCACTTAACTCAGACCATATCTTCTCAATCTGTGAATGAATATCGTAATACTGCATGATCCTTTCTTCTATCTTGCATTTCAGTTCATTGAGCACATGAACGACAACAACAAGTTGTTCCTAGAGCAACACGTAGCTCTTGTCTTTTTGCGCAAGTGCTGATAAATTAACAAAAACATCCTAGTAAAAAGATTAAAGTAAGGTGGTATTTCCTGGAGATTTAGTACAAGTCGGTAGCTACTTTTGACCAAAAAAGCAAATAGGCCGGCATCGCCAAGCCCTATTCCGTAATATAAGAGCGTTTTTGACACTACACTAGTATAATAAACGCTCTTATATTATGGGACGGAGGGAGTAGCAATCTACAACTTGAATCATGCATGTTACCAACAACAGCCAGATTCCATCATCTCGTGGGAGCCAAGCAACCACTCAGGAAGTCAATAGACAACCAACCCAATTAGTGAATCATCATGATGATGATTAGTATGCATACCTTGATATACAGCTTATGCTCCCCTAGAGTTGCCACTAACAATGCAACCTTAGCTTCTTTTAGTGGCCACAAACAGGTGCAGCTGAACCCTGGTCTGATTGGCATCGTCCACCTTCCTGCGGTACACCTCCAAGCATTCTATTTCTATCTTTGACATTCTGACAAGACCTTGCTCTTCTGAACCTCACTTTCCCCTACCTCTGGCCAGATTCGCTGAGTGACAGAAACAAGAGGGCATGAGTAATCAACGAGGTTTCGTGTTTTACCTACACGTACACCAACAATCTGGACAGATGAGAGAGATAGAGCTCACCTTGTTCTTTAGTCTTCGTCTTGTCTTCTTCATTGGATCTGCACACATCTTATTTAGAAAAAATGTAAATTGAGAAATCGAAATCAGATTATAAAAGAACCATGCGGAAATCAAGGGGCAAGAGTAGAGGAGAAAGATAGATGTGCATCCAAGATTGGGGATGGGGCACGACGATCGGAAAGCAACGGTAGGCAGTGATGGCCGGCTCCATTCCACCATCAGCTGAGCGCTCCTTCCTAACATCTCCCCTCCCCACTGTCGATGTCAAAACCGGCGGATCTCGAGTAGGGGGTCCCGAACTATGCGTCTAAGGTCGATGGTAACAGGAGATGGGGGACATGATGTTTACCCAGGTTCGGGCCTTCTTGATGGAGGTAATACCCTACTTCCTGCTTAATTGATCTCGATGAATATGAGGATTACAAGAGTTGATCTACCACGAGATCGTAATGGCTAAACCCTAGAAGTCTAGCCTGTATGATTATGATTGGTTCTACGGACTAAACCCTTCGGTTTATATAGACACTGGAGGGGCCTAGGGTTGTACAGAGTCGGTTTACAAAGGAAGGAATCTACATATCCGAACGCTAAGCTTGCCATCCACGCAAAGGAGAGTCCCATTTGGACACGGGAAGAAGTCTTCTGTCTTGTATCTTCGTAGCCCATTAGTCCGGCCCATGTCACATAGTCCGGACGTCCGAGGACCCCTTAATCCAGGACTCCCTCAGTAGCCCCCAAACCAGGCTTCAATGACGATGTATCCGATGCGCAGATTGTCTTCGGCATTGCAAGGCGGGTTCATTCTCCGATCACTTCAAAGTACCTGACTCGAAAAGCTGTACTCGGTCTGTGTTTTAATCTCACACCCTTTGGCTTCCGTGCCTCCATTGTTTCTGCTTCCACGTGTCGAGCGAATACGAGAGGTTAAGGTACGTTTTGCACATAACACCCTGGCCACATAAGAAAGGCATCTATTTAAAGAGACTGGATCTCAGATCCCATTCCACACCAAGCGGAAAAATCCTTAGAGCCTGCTAGGAGAAACCATTCCAACACGGCTAGCGTTCCCAGTTCTTCCTCCCGCCCCCACGGCTCCGAAAAAGGCGATTGGGAAAGATGTTCCGTTTCCCACGATCAGCTGACTAAGCTTCAAACGCAGGGATTTCTTCCCCCCGCGGATCTAGTCCCTATTCGGGCAGGATTGACCTCCTTCGATGGCAAAGCCTAGGCGGAAAATTTCCCCAATCCAACCAGGGGGGAACGAGTGTGCTTCGTTCCTTACTTGTTAAGAGGCGTCGGGTTTCCAATCCACCCGTTCTTCCGAGGACTCCTGGAGTATTACGGCCTCCAACTGCACAACCTCACACTGGCCTCAATTCTTCATATCGCGGTTTTTTTGGCTCTTTGCGAGCTATTCCTGGGCTGTGAGGCCCATTTTGAGTTATGGAGGAAGCTATTCTGCCTCGTCCCTCGTCCCCAAAAGGGATCCATATTCGAGGTGGGCGGCGCCGAAGTATGGCGCATAGCCGGGACCGGATACCTGTCTGGCAGGCCGAAGAAGGCGTCCAAGGAGTGGCCCTCAGAATGGTTCTACATTGAGGACGTCGCTCTCCCCGACCCAGTCCGAATGGGTCTTCCCGAATTCTCCAGCGCTCCCTTGAAGAAACACCAAAGCTGGCGCCCTCGGAGCCTCGAGGAGGAGGATAGTACGGAAGTCCAACAATTGATGGGCAAGATAAGTATACTCGCCCAGTCCGGACTCTCAATAATCGAGGTAATGGCCACTTCCATAGCGCGAGGTGTTCAGCCACTCCAACTCAGGGGCTCCCTATGTGGCACTATAACGGGGAAGATGACGCCTCCCGCTGTGGACGAAAAGGTCCGGATTCCCCTACCGCCCTGGCCACAATATTGGGTGACCTGTATAAGGGGAGAAAGAGGAATTCACTCGCCTTAAGTGCCAAGAGGGATTCTCAATGTATAACCCCCCTAGCTGGGTGAGCCTTAATCCCACATCATTACTCAATCCCTTCCCCGAGTCATGTTCAATTGACATTTACTCATTTATTCATAACAGGAATGGCAGAAGGTTACCGCGGGGATCTATAGCCCTGCTCCACAGCCGGAGGACCATAACCGAGACCTTGATCCTGGATTCGAAGAGGATTCGGACATATTTGTAGAGCTGGAGGAGGGAGTATTCTACCAGGCGAGCTATGACGGCACAGAAGTGGCCATCATGGCCGATTATCCCGGTCTCATTCCTGCCTCGCATGTAAGTAATCAAGAGACATCTCTTCTAAAAGAGCTTCCTCGTTACACCTCACCCACCGCACTGTCTCGTGCTCCAAAGGGGAGACGCTCGGCGCGCCATGCTGCACCTGAGGTGACTCACAAGAGAGCGGCGCCTACGCCAGGCAGGCCTTCAAAGAGGAAGGCAAATGAAAACACGGCCGAGCCTTCATCACAGAGGTATGGTATTTTAAATATGCTCCCTGGCAGTCACATCGAATTGTGACATTGTCCGTTGTGTCTTACCAGGAAGAGCGTCCGCCGGACTATGTCCGGGGATCCTGCCGGTCATGCCTCCACCAGCCAGGTTCCAGACCCTGCCTTAAGGACAGAGGCTGACGCGGGAGTGACACCGGATTGTCCTTCTGCACAGAATTTGGATGATGTGTCCGTCACGAACTCTGAAGTGGAGAGCGCCATGAATCACCGGCGCCGGAGGGCCGCTCTTCGCAACCCGGATTTTACAAAAGAGGCATTCAATGCCTTCAGCTCGGCTGATGCATATATTCGAGCTGCTCGGGATGGGCTTACCAGAGCCACAAACCAGTATTTGAAAGATATGCGGGTAAGTGCGCATTGTACAGATCTGGTGATCATATACCAGTAGCCCCCGAGACTTGAAGCAGTTGATACAACTGATTTAAGGATCATTGTATAACCAGGTACTCACGGAGAAGAACAACTTGCTGTCTCAAGAGCTGGAAAAGTGCCGGACCCAGCTAGCTGCGGCAACTGCCGAACTGGAGAAATCCAAGGAGGCACCACCTGGTAATGTTTCCCTCCATCGAGAAAAATGTGATCATATACCAGTAATATTAATACTGTTGTATCTCTCATTGTAGGATCCTCAGATCAACTGAAAGAGGAACTGATCATCGCGCAGGCGGGTGAACAAGAGGCCAAAAGGCAACTGGCCGCGGGCGAACATGTGCTGAAACGGGTTAGGGATGATAAAAACAAGCTGCAGGATTCCAACACCCTGCTGGGCGAAGAACTAAAAGATGTGCGAGCCCAGCTAGCTGACGCCGTCAAGGAGAATAGGAGGCCGCGAGGTGGCATATTCAGTATGCTTTTGAACTTACCTTTATGTAATTCAGCGAAGAAATGAGCTAACAGATTTATGTCTGCAGGTATGCTGACTGGCCGCCCCGAAGAGGAAATGTCCGGCTCTCAAGGCGACCTGCTGCAAGAGCTGTCCCAACTTCACGAGCGAGCTCGGCAAGCAATGCGGAGTGTTGCCAAAGCTTTGTGGCCATCCGCCTCTCCTCCAGGAAGTATGGAGGAGCTGGTGAAGCTATTCCAAGGAGCTCGGTGGCGCTTCCGATTATGGAAGATATCGGCCTGCCGAGAAGGTGCGCGAGAGGCGTGGGCCATGATAAAAACACGGTACACCAAGCTTGATCCGAATCCTATGGCCCGGGTCGGGCCTCGGGGGTCAGATGGAAACGAAATTCCAGTTAGTCTGGTATATGACCAAGTAAAGATAGCGGCCAAGTATTCCTAACAGGATTGTAAGCTAGATAGCCTTTTAGATGGCATAGAGGAAGAAGTTTTTGAGTCCAAGTGACTATGTACTTCAATTGACAAATTTGCCCCTAGCCGGATTGTAAAACGATTGTCATGGCAGACCTTTTCGCTTCGACCTCTGGACCCAAAGGCGTGGAGTGTTTCCGAATATCGTAACGGTAATGTAAACCGGGGTATGCATGGAAACCAGGCGTAGGGGTCATAGTTGCTTGAACAGACAAGTTGTATCCGGCTAGCTATGTTATATTACATGTTTGATTGTAAGAAACATCTTCCAGGGAGAATAGTTCCGTTAAGGGTTCCTTTCCCTGGGTGAACATGCGCTAGTATGCATGTCCGAACTGTGATAAAAAAGTCACAGTATACGTAACATCCGGGGGCTCATAGTGTAATGAGTGTAAAACATCTTTAGTCCGCTGACCAAATATTCCCTTAAGAATGCTAGCTTTCGGCTTCACCCAGTCTGAGGTACTCGTCCGGATGACCCGACTGTAACAATCGTAGAGGTGCTCCCTTTATGCCCTAGCCGAACAAATGGGAACGTAGGGCATAAGCACAGGAGCCAGGCAACCCAGCTTGGCAAAAACTTAAGTCATAACGGTGCATATAATGGCGAAGAAAAGGTACATATGAGAGAAAGGACACATGTGTGGGGAGCTTGATGCTCGCAAAATAATAATATTAAGCTTCTGTAAGAGAAGCCCCTAGGTATTATGAGCGTGTATATTTAAGGATGTGTACGTCATAGGTGTGCGGTTTAGCCGCACAAGAGCTTAAAGCTAGAAAAAAAGTTAAAGGGAGGAAAAGACGGACACAAAGGGAGAAGAAAACGAACAAAGAGTCCGGCTCTAGGCGTAGAATCTTCGGAGTCTGGTGGCATTCCACGAGTTCGGCTCTAGGCGATTGTCCGATGCATCACGCAGGCGGTACGCTCCTCCAGTGAGAACTTCATCTATGATGAAGGGACCCTCTAATTTGGGCTTGAGTTTCTCCTTTTTCTTTTCTGGCAAGCGTAGAACGAGTTCACCAACATTATACGTTTTGGCCCGCACCTCTCTGCTTTGATATCTGCGAGCTTGTTGTTGATAGAATGCAGAACGGGCCTTTGTAACGTCACGCTCCTCCTCCAAGGCATCTAAACTGTCCCGCCGATCCAACTCGGCTTCTCTCTCTTCATACATGCGCACTCGAGGTGAGTCATGAATAATGTTGCAGGGCAGAACGGCCTCTGCGCCGTACACCATGAAGAATGGTGTGTATCCGGTAGTGCGATTGGGCGTGGTCTGCAGTCCCCCAGAGTACGGAGTCGAGCTCCTCAACCCAGTGCTTGTCTGATTCTTTCAACGACCGCACTAGTCTAGGTTTAATGCCGCTCATAATAAGACCATTAGCTCGTTTGACTTGACCGTTTGTTTGTGGGTGATAGACCGAGGCGTAATCGAGCTTAATGCCCAATTTAGCACAACAGGACTTCACTTCCTCGGCTGTGAAATTGGAGCCGTTATCGGTGATGATGCTGTGTAGGACACCATAACAGTGCATGACACCGGATATAAAGTCTATCAGCGGTCCGGCTTCGGCCGTTTTCACTGGTTTGGCCTCTATCCATTTGGTGAATTTATCTACCATGACTAGCAGATATTTTTTCTTATCGCTTCCCCCTTTAAGGGGTCCGACCATATCAAGCCCCCAGACCGCAAAAGGCCAAGTAATGGGGATTGTTCGTAGAGCAGTAGGCGGCATATGGCTTTGATTGGCGAAGAGCTGGCATCCGACACAACGTTAGACCAGGTCCTGCGCATCTGCTCGGGCCGTCGGCCAAAAGAAACCTGTATGGAAGGCCTTACTTACAAGGGCCCGAGCTGCGGCGTGGTGACCGCCAAGACCAGCATGGATTTCGGCTAAGAGCTGCCGCCCCTCTTCTTCAGAGATACATCTTTGAAGGACTCCGGTGGTACTTTTCTTGTAGAGCTCTCCTTCGTGAACCTTGTAGGCTTTTGAGCGCCGAACAATGCAGCGAGCCTCGTTCTGGTCCTCAGGGAGCTCTCGCCTATTAAGGTAGGCCAAGAAGGGTTCGGTCCATGGGGGCAATTACTGCCATTATTAGATGGGCCGATGATGTTATTTCGGTGGCTGAGCCCTCGATGATATCGGTATTGTGTTCGGAATCTGGGGGTATAATCGGATCCGGAATAGTTTTGCCACTCTCATTCTGCCACACCACGGATGGCTTGAAGAGCCTTTCCAAAAAGATGTTAGGCGGGATGGGGTCACGCTTGGCGCCCATACGAGCAAGAACATCGGCCGCTTGATTGCTTTCCCGAGCCACATGATGAAACTCGAGTCCCTCGAACCGAGCTGATATTTTGAGTACGGCGTTACGATAGGCCGCCATCTTCGGATCTTTGGCGTCGAAGTCCCCTTATTTGGGATATTGCGAGATTCGAATCCCCGCGCACCTCCAGGCGTTGTATGCCCATGGAAGAAGCCATCCGAAGACCGTGCAACAAGGCCTCGTATTCGGCTGCATTCTTGGAGTCTGTGTATATTATTTGGAGTACGTACTGGACTATGTCACTAGTAGGGGACATTAAGACAATGCCCGCTCCTAAGCCGACCAGCATTTTAGAGCCATCGAAGTGCATGACCCAGTTGGAATATGTGCCGTAATCTTTAGGGAGTTTGGCCTCTGTCCATTCGACGACAAAGTCGGCCAATACTTGGGATTTAATGGCTCGGCGCGGTTTGTTTGTTATGTCGAAAGGGAGGAGCTCAATGGCCCATTTAGCAATCCGGCCCGTAGCGTCGCGGTTGTTTATTATGTCATTTAGTGGTACTTCGGAAGCCACCGTAATAGAGCACTCTTGAAAGTAGTGCCGTAGCTTCCGGGATGCCATGAAGACCGCATATGCTATCTTTTGGTAATGGGGGTACCGGGATTTGCATGGTGTGAGGACAGTGGATACGTAGTATACCGGCTTCTGGAGTGGGAATTTGTGTCCGTTCGCTTCTCGCTCAACGACGAGCACCGCGCTCACCACTTGGTGTGTTGCAGAGATGTATAATAACATTGGTTCACCGACTTTTGGCACGGCCAGAATTGGGTTGCTCACTAAAAGAGCCTTTATTTCCTCTAGTCCAGCCGTTGTCACATCCGTCCACTTGAAGTGGTCGATGCGTCGGAGAAGGCGATAAAGTGGCAATGCTGTTTCTCCTAATCTGGAGATAAAGCGGCTTAAAGCTGCCACGCATCCGGCTAGTTTTTGGACCTGTTTAAGATCCATTGGTACATCCAATTGTGACAAAGCCCGGATTTTGGCTGGATTTGCCTCAATTCCTCTATTGGAAACGATGAAGCCTAGCAGCTTTCCAGTGGGAACGCCGAGAACACACTTTTCCGGATTGAGCTTGATGTCATATGTGCGGAGGTTGTCGAATGTGAGACGTAGGTCGTCTATTAATGACTCGACGTGCCTAGTCTTGATGACCACGCCATCCACGTATGCTTCAACTGTCTTGCCGATTTATTTCTCCAGGCATGTTTGAATCATGTGTTGGTAGGTGGCGCCGGCGTTTTTGAGCCCGAAGGGCATAGTGTTGAAGAAGAAAGGCCTGTATGGGGTAATGAATGCCATTGCGGCTTGATCGGACTCCTTCATTTTGATTTGATGGTATCTGGAGTATGCGTCGAGGAAATACAGTGAGTCGTGTCCTGCGGTAGCATCGATGATTTGATCGATGCGGGGGAGGGGGAAGGGATCCTTAGGGCAGGCCTTGTTGAGGTCTTTGAAATCGACGCACAGGCGCCAGGATTTATCCTTCTTTGGCACCATCACCAGGTTTGCTAGCCAGTCTGGGTGTTTTATTTCTCTGATGAATCCGACCTCGATTAACTTGGCTAGCTCCTCCCCCATAGCTTGTCGTTTGGGTTCGGAAAAGCACCGCAGTGTTTGCTTGACCGGCTTATATCCCTTCAATATATTGACGCTGTGTTCGGCCAGCCTGCGTGGGATCCCTGGCATATCAGAAGGGTTCCAGGCGAATATGTCCCAGTTTTCACGTAGGAACGCTCGTAGTGCGGCGTCAACCATTGGGTCCAGCTGCGCCCCGATGGAAGCTGTCTTCTTGGGATCTGTCGGGTGGACTTGAAATTTGACTATTTCGTCTACTGGTTTGAAAGAGGTGGATTTGGGCTGCTTATCAAGGATGGCGTCGTCCCTATCCACCGTGGAGTGTAGTGTGGTTAACTCTTCGGCCGCGAGGGCCTCGGACAGTGCCTCGAGGGCCAGGGATGCGTTTTTGTTTCCGGCCCGGAGGGCTATGTCCGGATCACTGGCAAGAGTGATAATACCGTTGGGCCCGGGCATCTTAGGCTTCATATACCCATAATGAGGTATAGCTTGAAAGCGTGTGAATGCGTCTCACCCCAATAGGGCATGGTATCCAATGTTAAAAGGGGCCACTTGAAAGGTTATCTCTTCGGACCGATAATTCTCCGGCGTGCCGAATACCACGTCGAGTGTGATTTTCCCCGCGCAACGTGCTTCCCGGCTGGGAATAATCCCTCGGAAGGTCGTGTTGCTTTGCTCGATGCGGCTGGCTATTTCCATTTTGTTGAGTGTATCCTCGTAGATGAGGTTTAGTCCACTGCCACCGTCCATGAGCACTTCAGTAAGCCGAAAGCCATCCACAATTGGATTGAAGACTAGGGCGGCTGGTGCCCGGACTGACCGGAATTTTGGTTCGTCACTGGCATTGAAAGTTATGGCCGTGTCGTTCCAGGGGTTTATTGCTGTGACTTGGCAGACTTCGGCGAGGTCGCGGAGTGCCCTCTTGCGCCGATTGTTTGAAGCGAAAGTCTCGAAGGCCGTCAATACTCTGAGGTCGTCGTCATCCGGGGGACGTTGCTCTGAGGTGTTTTTGTCCGCTTTTGGCTACTTGCCGGAGTATCCAACATGCTCTAAGGCGGTGGGTTGGTTCGGTGTTCGGTGTCGTGTGTATTTTGCATGGCTTATCGAGCCATCCCTCCAGAATGGTTCCGCGTCCCGTGAAGGGCTTAGTTTTCTTCAATATGGAGCCACGTGCCACACGAGGGTGCACCCTTTTCCCACGCCCGAGGGGTTAAGTGAAGACTGGTGGTTCCCAGCGAGCTATCTGAGTTTTCCAGGCGCTCTCCATTGCGCAGTACTTCTGTACTATGGTCGCCAAGTCAGCGAAGTGTGATACGCGACGGCGGTTTACGGTGTTGAGGATTCCTTCGTCCGTGCAATTATTGCAGAATACTGAAATCGCGTCCTCGTCGCGGCAATCTTTAATCTTGTTTTTGACAAGGAGGAATCTAGCCCAAAAGTGATGGACTGTTTCCTGAGACTGCTGTCGAACGTGCATGAGTTCGCACATATCCGGAGGACCGGAATTACTTGGCGAATATTGCTCATGGTGGGTGGGTGGCTTTAAAGACGATCCCTGACCCAATTTGGAGTCCAGAGTGTGAAAAGCTTCCGAGCTTATTAGTTCGGGCTTCGGGACATTAAATGATTTTCCAGGCTCAACGCCCGATTTTATGTTCGGAGGACTGGGAGTGTCGTCCCGCAGACAGGTATCCGGCTCTTCGAGTTCGGAAATCCGAACATAGCTGGTCCTCAATACCGGGGAAGAGTTGTTGTTTTGCTCCTCTACGACCGCTATCTGATGGGTGATCGGCGGAGATTTGATTTCTCTCTGATCGGGTTTAAGCCCAACCTGATCATAGTCTATAGTGACCCCAAAGGCGGCGATGCGATCCAGGAGTTCGTTTAAAGACGACAACTCCGCCGGATCCATCTGTTTGGAGTATTCGGCGCCAATACGGAGACGATTTTCGATGACCTGAGAAGTCAACGTCGGCTTGAAGGCCGAACGGGCGATCATGGTAAAGTCGCCCAGCCGGAGAGTTTGGCCTAAGGTTAGGGCTCCTCCGGTGGTGATACTGTCCTTGATGACAAGGCGAGCCATCAACCCTATCTTCGACGTCACAATGGAACTCTCAATGAAAGCACCAATGTCGGTGTCAAAACTGGTGGATCTCGGGTAGGGGTCCCGAACTGTGCGTCTAAGGTCGATGGTAACAGGAGACGGGGGACACGATGTTACCCAGGATCGGGCCGTCTTGATGGAGGTAATACCCTACTTCCTGCTTAATTGATCTTGATGAATATGAGGATTACAAGAGTTGATCTACCACGAGATCGTAATGGCTAAACCCTAGAAGTCTAGCCTGTATGATTATGATTGGTTCTACGAACTAAACCCTCTGGTTTATATAGACACCGGAGGGGCCTAGGGTTGTACAGAGTCGGTTTACAAAGGAAGGAATCTACATATCCGAATGCTAAGCTTGCCATCCACGCAAAGGAGAGTCCCATCTGGACACCGGAAGAAGTCTTCTGTCTTGTATCTTCGTAGCCTATTAGTCCGGCCCATGTCACATAGTCCGGACGTCCGAGGACCCCTTAATCCAGGACTCCCTCACCCACCCTCCCCTACTCCTCCACACCCACCATGATTCCTACGCCCGATCCAGAATCATCGTGCATCCAGAACGTGAGTAGGTGCCGCTTGCAGTTGCAGGGAAGAGAGAAAGAAGCAGAGAGATGGTTCCTTCTAGCCGTTGTCCAGCGCTACCACACGAGCCGGTGGTGAGGCGGTGGCTGGCCGGCGTCACCCCTCCCTCCTCGATCTCTCATCCTCGCCATCGTCGGCCATCTCCTCCCCTACCACTGAACTCCTGCGCGGGGCAAGGATGGGGGCTCCTCAAGGTGGCGGGAAGGACTTCGGGCGGGGCGGCTCTCACGCGATTGAGAGAGTGGGGATGGGGAGGCGGCGGCTACACGGGGAAGCAGGGGGAGTGGAGGGAGAATATCACATGATACCATCATTCAAGTGATACCATAATACCAGTTTGAAAAATTCAATTTTAGATGTGTCCAAAAATTTCAAAAATATTTATGATTGTTCATCACATATATGTCTACATCCCCTAAAAAATTCAGATCAAAATGTGAAATACACAAAGAGAAACAAAAAAGACAAATCTAGATGTGAATAGTGTCGGTTTTGACACTATTCATCCTTTTGTCTTTATTGACACTATTCATGTTGGATTTCTCTTTTTTGTTTGTCTTTGAGTATTTCGTATTTTGATCTGAATTTTTAGGGGTTTTGGACACATATGTGATGAACATTCACAATTTTTTTCAAAATTTTTTGACACGTCTAAAATTAAAATTATCAAACTGGTATCATTGTAGCACTTGAATGATGGTATCATGTGATACTAGATTAGGATTGCACCTTGGCGCGAGGTGCCGGTCCCAACGTTTTGGTCAAGCGATAATGGCAAGTTTAATTTGGGATTTTAGTACTCATTCGTTATTTCAAAAAAATGTTCACAAACTTGGAAGATTTGCACACAACCACACTCCACTGAAGGCAATGCACACAGCCACAGGAAAATTTGCAGACCGACACCAGACAACAACCTTGGAAGAGAAAACTACATGGCGGTTCTCGATGGGAGGGGGATCACCACGTCGTAGGTGGTGCGGCTTGCCGCGCGTTGCCTGCAAATAGGCGGGCAATCATATATGAGAACTCCAACACATGGAAGGGAAGAAAAGGAGGTCATGTAAACATTTGAAAGCTGCATGGTGAGACATTTCTTAGTAAATATTGTCTTTCAAAACAACCTGGTAAAAAAGCTAAGATACGAGGGCAATTTCTATTTTTGTGAAGCTTCTCCTCTCAAATGCATAGGTAGAAAAATAGATCAACCTCAATATTTAATAGAACTCAATAGAACAACCAACAACTAAATATCTGCTTATCATATAATTACAAACTGGAAACTGGGAACAAACACATCATGCAAAAATATCTAGCACCTAAGAAAGGCACTTTGATTTCACTGAATTGCAACCACGATAAGCACAGAGCCTCCTTTTTTCTAACTAGCCATGTGATTTGTTTAACCCTTAAAGTTAAGGGTTTTTTACATCTGTGCCCCTGGTTACTTAGCTCTACTCATTCATCCCGCGCTCTTAACTTTTGCTCAATTTTCCCCATTCCCTTGCCAGAAACCCTCATAACTGGGCACAATGGACGTTGCCGTCGGGTCAAAGGCTTGACCGTTAACTCTGACTAGTGGGGCCATGCTGGACTGTGTCATCCGTTCGACCTGACAAGTGGGGCCACGTTGGGTGGTGTCGCTGTTCGACCGTTGGGCCGTGGTTTCGTTGGGCCCTCCGTTGCATTAAACATCTACGCACGCCGCCAGGACAGAAGCCTGCTATGCATGCACCCAGCAAACCCTGCCTGCATGTGTCGATCGAGCCTGCATGCGCCGATGCCACGATCCCATGATGCGCCGACCGAGCCTGCATGCGCCGATGCGTCCGCCACGATGCACTGACCGAGCAGCTTTTTGCACGCCAGCCGCCACGGATGTAGCGACGGTCACTGCCGCTGGTTCCTCTCTTCTAGCTAGGTGGCTACATATATGTGGCTTGTGTAAAAAAAGAGCCACTCCCTTGCTTCGTTGTACTCATTCATCCCTACTAACAAAGCTTGCTTGCATGCACTAGGTGGTTACTAACAAGGGAACCCTACTAACAAGCCGAGCTCTCTAAGAAAATAATCAACAAATATGTAGTCCCAGTATGTAGATAGGGCCAACAAGCCCATAGCACGATCACATAGTTAAAACTAGGAAGAACCTAATAATAGAATAGATAGAAAACTTAATAATAGAATTTAAGAAAAGGGCCAACAAGCCCAAAGCAACTCCAACATAGTTCAATTACAACTTAACATAACATAGACTAAAAAAAGATAGAGGGTTTAGAACCCTAGCCGTTGCCTTCTCCACCTCGCTCCTCCTCCGGGCGCCCTTTTCGCTGCTCCTTCGGGGCGTTGTCGATGGGGTACGGAAGAGTGTGCATGCGCGTCGCGGTGGGGAAGATGTTGTTGTACTCCGTGAACCTGTTGTGGGTGGTGAATGCGATGAACTCGGAGCCACACCAAAACACCCGGCCGAGGAGGTAGAAGGCGTCGAATGTGTTGGTGAAGTGGGCAAGGAGAGCAACCACCACCCAGTTTTGGATGACCTCCTCGACGCGGAACATCGTTGGAGATCCCCTCGGGAGGTGGTGGTAGCCGGACACGAGGAGCAATTCGACGGCCCAACCAGAGCTTGGTTTCCTTTTGGGCCCAATAACAACATTTTTTTTCACGGAGTCAGTGGTGGGCGAGCAGCCGAGCACAACCAATAGGATCGCCTCTCGCGGATCGCCCCACGATCCAACGATGCGGAGCTGTCCTTGTGATCCAACGGTGCGGAGCCTGCACACAGCCAGCCCACCTAGTTCCTTCTAGAAGGCCAGATCTGAGGGCTGTTGCTTGGCGCGAGGGTATGATCGGACGGCTGACGTTGGGAGCTAGGGTTAGGTGAAAACCCCGCGGGGTTTAGAGGGGTTTTGAGATGGTCAACGGGGTTTTGAAGGCTTTGACCGAGCATAACTAATTTAAAAAAAAATCGAAAAAATATGAAACCTTCGCCGTTCGTCGTTTTATAAGACAAACTAACGAGGAAAAATACTAAACTTGGCTATGGTCATTTTGATGAAGAAACCCTAGCTGGCATGATCGAGGTCAAATGAGCACCATTAATTTAGAAAAAATAAAAAAAAATAAAACCTGCTCACAATGTTGTCTTATGTGACATGTTACCAACCAAAAATCATAAACTTGCTCTATGGTCATTTTCATGAGAAAACCTTCGCACATATGAGCTATCATGTAAATGATTTCATAGAGTTCAAGGAGAGGAGGTGGTGTTACCTTCTGTTTTTGAAAAATTCTAAAAAAAAATCAAAAAAATCACTAAAGCTTTATTTTAAAGTGAATAAGAAGGATCTGAAGTTAGTTTTCCATTTTCATATTTCAAAACATGTTTTTAATAGTTTTTATATTAAAGCATATGTTTTCAAAAGAAAATGTAAAAATATGATGATTAATTCAAAAATAATAAACTTGGCCTATAGTTTTATATTAATGTTGTCTTATGTGACATGTTACCAACCAAAAATCATAAACTTGTCCTATGGTCATTTTCATGAGAAAACCTTCACACATATGAGCTCTCACTTACAAGATTTCGTAGATATCTAAATTTCTTTGACCTCCTCTAAATCACCTCAAATTTTGCGCACATGATCTCCTACACAAACATAGATAGTTGATAATACATCTTCATTAAAATGTTGTTTCTTGCTCTGTTATTGGAATATTTGATAAAAGGGAACCCTTGATAAAATGATGGATTGCAGCATATTTGTCGCATATGTGTGATCATTGCAGCACCTGAACTTTCAAAACACTGAAACAAATCATAGCAGATAAGTTTAAAAACACAAAAATACCCAACATAGATAGCCACATGCATATAAAATTCATCCAACACTACAGGAAACAGCTACTTTGCCGTCTGCCACGGCGGACGGCAAAGGCTCGAAAGGCGGACGGCAAAGACCTTTGCTGTCAGCCGCGGACGGCAAAAGGCTCCGGCAAAGAAGGCTACGGTAAACAGCTGCTTTGCCGTCTGCTTCCTGGCAGCGGACGGCAAAGGCTCTTTGCCGTCTGCGGCGGACGGCAAAGAGGGCGGACGGCAATAATTGCGCTGTCAGTCCGTTAAGTGGCTAACGGCAGACCTTTGCCGTCCGCCGCAGACGGCAAAATTTCTCTGGTCTTTGCCGTCCGCCTTATGATGTCATCTACACGTCACTAGATGGCAGGTTCTTTGCCGTCTGCCACTGATGGCAAAGTGCAGGTTCTTTGCCGTCTGCCACGGACGGCAAAGTCTTTGCCGTCTGCCACTGTAGGCAAACTGACCAAATGGGTCAGCTCCCAGGAAGCACAGTTGGCTGCCACGTGGCTTCTTTGCCGTCCGCGGCAGACGGCAAAGAGCTCTTTGCCGTCGGTGGCAGAAGGCAAAGAGCTCTTTGCCGTCGGTGGCAGACGGCAAAGAGCCTGCATATTGTCTGTTTTTTCTGATTTTTATTAAATCCCACAATTTGCACAGAAAATATATAAGTTTCATATCACATATCCAGCACATATCCAGCACATAAGTTTCATATCACATATCACATCAGTTTCATCCATACACATTGTTCATACATAAGCAAGTTCCATCCATACACATTGTTCCATCCATATATATATTATAATGCAAAGTTTCATGAAGATAGCAAGCTAGATACAATGCAAAGTTTCATCAAAGGAAGAGCAAGCACTCCATCATAGCAAGCTAGCTTCCATGAAGTGAATGAAATCTGCAAAATGGTAAATAAGAAAGTTAGAAATAGGTGACTAGAACAAGAAGAAGACTAGAACAAGAAGTATATGTCATATATGAGCTAACTTAGTTGAAATGGATCATTTATGAGCTAACTTAGTTGAAATGGGTCGTTTATGAGCTAACTAAGGTGAAGGGCATCGTTTTTGAGATAAGTAAGGTGAAATGGGTCATTTTGGAGCTAACCTAGGTGAAATGGGTCATTTTGGAGCTAACCTAGGTGAAATGGGTCATTTTAAAGCTAACGTAGGTAAAATGGATCATTTAGGAGCTCATCTACGTAAAATGGGTCATTTTAGAGCTAATTTAGTTGAAATGGATCTTTCTGAGCTAACTTAGGTGAAATGGATCATTTAAGAGCTAATTTAGGTGAAATGGATCGTTTTTTAGCTCACTTAGGTGAAATGGATCGTTTATGAGCTAAATTAGTTGAAATGGATCGTTTATGAGATAACCTAGGTAAGATGGGTCATTTTGGAGTTAACCTAGGTGAAATGGGCCATTTTAAAGCTAACGTAGGTAAAATGGATCATTTAGGAGCTAATGTAGGTAAAATGGGTCATTTTTGAGCTAACTTGGATGAACTGCATCATTTATAAGCTAACCTAGGTAAAATGGGTCATTTTGGAGGAAAATAAGCTAACTCTAGGTCATTATGGTAAGCATATTGGAGGAAATAAAGCTAAGTCTAGGTCTTTATGCATTTGTTAAGCAAAACACTAGAGAAACTTACCGTGATCAGGGAGGTGTAGGAGCGGGGTGGCTAGTGCCGTTACCTGGAGAAGGATCGTGCGATGCGTTTCTGGAGTTAAGCTGCACCAAAGATCATTTCCAATGTCTCGTTAGCATTACGACACTCAAATGTTAAGACTACCAAGTAATGTCCATTCAAACTAAACTCACCGTGCTCCCAGGAGCAATCACTGGCATCGGCGGAGCGGGCTGACCGGACTTCTCGCACACAGACTGCACATTTGGTTTTCAGAACAGAGTCATACTAGTTAGTAATGAGACTCAAATGTTAAGACTAGCAAGTAATCTGCAGAAGAAACTTACCACAAGGAGCTCGTACATGGCCCTTGCCTGCATGTCATTCCGTGCCCTCTCCTCCTCCATCATCTTTCTCGTCCTCTCCTCCATCTCCCGCTGCCTCTCCGCCGCCTCCGCCAGAAGTTTCTCCGTTCTATCTCTCTCAGTCTGTATAGCAGCCTGCAACACCACTCACATGACCATTTGTAATCATTGATGGAAGCGCACACAATGTAATGGAGAAAGATAACTGAGTACGTATCACTAACCTTGATGGCGAGTTGCACTGGCCGTTCACGAGGCCTTATCTCAGGAGCGGAGCTCGAATGGCGCGCCTTGATCTCCGGGAGAGTGCTAGGACAACGGATAAGTCCATCTCCAATGGCTATGGAGCCATGGGACCTCCCGCCACCAGATATCATCACTAGCTCTGGATCAATGGGACCCTGGCTCAGGTTAAAGTCCTCCCCTTTCCTCGCCTTCCCCTCATCTCTATATCTCATGAGCTTGTTGTGGGAGGAGATGTTGGTGAAGTTGTTTGCATCATCGAGGTCAGACTGAGAGAAAGCCTTGACTTTCTTGAAAGAGCCAGTGTGGGCCATGGCATACAGGTCGTACACCTCTGGCACCTTATCCGCCTTATTGTAGCGTGCCTGAAAGAGAGAAACAATGAAAATTAGTAATTAAAGGGCTCAAGCTAGCATGATGAATGAATTGCATGAATCATGAAGCAAACCACATACCCAGTTGCGCCCGAACTGATATAAGTTGGAGCTGCCTTGATGGTGTGGCACACCTTCCATTTGGGCACGTTTGTCCTTGGCCTGGTTGTGGAGGGCTAGCCATTCTTGTGAGCACCACTCATCGACCAACACCTCCCAACAATCCATCCGATCCGCACACCATCTCGGAGGCGCCTAAGTTAGCAAATAGAAACTTCAGCGCTACGGCTAAGAATTACTAAATGAAGGAACTTAAGTAGAAGGCCTTAAGAATTACCTTCATGTACTACTCCTTACTCAGGAACTTATCGCGGCACGTCGGCTTGGTCTTCTTGATACCACGCAAGGCATAGTAGTCTCGAACAGCCTGCACCCGAGCCTCGTGCCGTAAGTTCTGGAGTAGGCGCTTGCAGACGTTCTGGATAACATTTGCGCTGTCCTCCTCGTATCCCTCCTCACACCTGTAGAATGTCTGCAATCAAATGAGACAATATTGATTAGTACAATTAATAACTAGCTAGTTGAAGATTTTGAAATGTGTAAAGGAGAAATTACCCAGAACGTCCTGATCACCATGTCTGCCCTCGTGTCGCACACGACACCGTCGATAATGACATCCGGCGGGGCCGGGGCAGCCACGCAGTGCTCCCAGCTCAACCCAAGCTCTGGAAGCCGACCCTCACCAGGCAACGTGACAAACCCCGGGAAGTTTTGCCGGCAAAGAACTCCAAGGACGGAGTTGGGCCGGCGGACACTATGATGGTGGTCCCAACCCCTGCAGCATGACAAGGCCAACGCATTAGTTATTTGAAGAAACGTGAATGCAGAAGGTACAAAAATATTAAATGCACTTACGTACCTCTCCTCATCAGGGAAGATCAACCACCTCTGCTCGCGGGTCGCCGGCACGGACGGGAGCCGTGTAGCACCACGCTGGTAGACGGTGCCACCCTCCTCCTCAAGATCAGTCGGCTCCCCGCCATCATCAGCATGGCCACTCGGCTCCTCGGGCTGATCCGGCCAGGTACCCCATCCGGACGTGTGCTCCTCCGGGGTCTCGTGGGCCGAACTCTCGTGGGCCGAAGGCCAGTCGACCCGAGGCTCGTGGGCCCAAGACCCGTGGACCGGAGGCTCGTGGACCGGAGTCCATGTAGCCTCCTCCTCGGACGAGTCCACCCTAGCAGTCACGTGCTCGGGTGAAACAGCTGGGGGTGGCGGCGAGGAAGGCGCCCTAGCAGTCACCCTACCTCCTCTCCCGCGACCACGTGCCCTACCTCCTCTCTTCCTACCTCGTCCCCTGCTGGGCACCGCGGTCGACGAAGAAGGGCCCGGCGGTGTGGACATACTGTCCAGCAACGCTCGGCGGAGAGGTACGTCTGGAATCGAAGACCTCAGACCACGCGCCGAGGAAGAAGGGGCCTTGGCGCGCTCCCGACCAGCGCCCACCATCTTTCAACACCTGCCATGACAAACAGTAAACGAAATTAGTACAACATAAAAAAAAGACCGACATGAATAATAATATGTGTATCACTTAAGTGTATCATCATCAAGTACAACATTAAAAAATTTAATACTTGACACTACTAATAATCTCGATCAGTATCATCAATAAATGCATAATCATCATCATCACTATAATCAATGACGGGCTCATAGGGTTCAGTGGCATCAACATGTGCAAGGCCACCTTGACGTAATCGGTCAAGCAATGACAGGTCATCTGCAGCAGTAACCTCTTCTTGTTCCGGCTCTTCTTGTTCCTCCTCTGGGGTGATGTCGGATTCACTATCGCTGTCTACTTCAATGTTTTGGGGTGAAGTATAGCGGTTCTTGAAACGCTTTTTGGAAAGACGTGTCTCTTGGAAGAATTCTCCTTCATATGTGTCTGGGTTAATGTGAGGTTCATAATCCTCTTCCTTTGGGGGAGATAGTCTAGCACGTGGCGGCACTTCATAAACGACATCCCAACCTTTTAGATTTGGATTAGTTTGGCAGGCCCACGGTAGATAGAATACTTGGGTCGCCTGTTGAGCCGTAATATAGACATCAGGAACATCTAAATGGGTGCTTTGGTTGATTTCAACTAGCCCTATATGTTCATGAGTCCTTCTAGTCTCCTTTGGCTGAAACCAATAACATTTGAAGACTACGACATTCGGTGGGTTTTCACCATAGAATAGAAGTTCATAAATTGCTTCAACTCTCCCATAATACTCGGTACCTCCTTCGTCGATAGCAGATACACAACAATTTGTAGACTTTCGGTCGGCCATAGATAGCTCTTTGCCATAGGTACGAAAGCGATACCCGTTGATGTCGTATTTGTCAAATGAACGGACCTTATAGTCAAAACCATTAGCGACTTGTCTCAATTCGGCGTCCATAGACTCTGAATTAGCCTACAAGTTTAATATGAAAGGATTGTTGCATTACGCACAAATTAGCAAATGAAACCGGGATAGCCGCCTACAAATTAGCCTACAAGTCTAATAGAAATTACCGTTTGTTTGAACCAAGAGATGAAACCGGGATAGCCGCCTCCTTGCTTTGCGAGAAGCTCATACTCTTCGACAGAATCCTTTTGGATCACCGCTCCATACGAGAATAAGGCGACGTATCGACTGTATGAAATATCCAGGAATAAGAGCAGTTCAAAGGAAATAGAAGTTGCGAAACTATGTACCGAGAACTTACTCGATGTACGGCCGCACTTCTATCAGGTTGTTGAACATATACAACGAAATGGTCCGCCATTGTTCGTTATCCAAAGATACTGGATTTGAAACACTGGCTGGTGCGAGATTCCCTTTGAATAGGCTGAGGCTGGATCCACCCTTTTTAGGGTCGTCAGCATTGTACCGAGGCTTCGGATTATGCAAATGACGATTTTTGGCTTCGTAGTGTGCTGTCACGAAGTTTGCCGCCTCCTCAGTGATGAATGCCTCAGCCATCGATGCTTCAATTCTACGTTTATTTTTACATTTTTGTCGAAGCGTCTTCTGCATCCTCTCAGTTGGGTAGCACCAACGATTTTGCACGGGCCCCCCCAATCTTGCCTCGGTCGGGAGATGCAAAATCAAATGTTGCATTGGATTAAAGAAGCCCGGTGGAAAGATCTTCTCTAACTTGCAGATCAACTCCGGCGCCAACTCTTCCATTTCTTCTAGCACGCCAGGCGATAGTTCTTTCGCACAAAGAACACGGAAGAAATAGCTGAGTTCTACCAGTACTAGCCATTCATCCTTAGGGATGAAGCCACGCAACATCACCGGCATTACCCGCTCAATCCATATGTGCCAATCATGACTCTTGAGACCAAATATCTTCAATTTATCAAGACTGGCTCCCCTCTGTAGATTCGCTGCATACCCATCGGGGAACATCAACTGCATTTTCACCCACAAGATAATTTCCCTCATAGCTGGCCTTCCAAGATTGAACCATGCCTTTGGCTTCGTCCAGTTCTGCTTTCCTTTCGGTTCTTTCATGTTTTGTAACGGCCTATCACATAGCGCCTCCAGATCGACTCTAGCCTTAGTATTATCCTTTGACTTCCCATCTATGCCGAACAATGTACCAAAAAGTGCCTCGGCGATATTCTTCTCAGTGTGCATCACGTCGATGTTGTGTGGGCAAAGGAGGTCTTTGAAGTAAGGCAGATCCCATAAGCATGTTTTGTGAGTCCAGGCGTGCTTAGAATTATACCCCTTGAAGTACCCTGGACGCTCTGGATCTGGCTCGAGAGCGTTTAACTGATCCAGGGTCTGTTGGCCTGTCAATGCATGTGGTGCAGAGTTTTTGACAACTCTACCTCTGATGAAGTTCTTCTTGTCATTCCTGAACTTATGGCGAGGATTCAGGAACTGTCTATGCATGTCGAAGCAAGAAAACTTGCGACCGGCCTGAAGCCAACGAAACTCAAGAGCTCCCTTGCATGTGGGGCACGGGAACCTTCCATGCACACACCAGCCAACGAATAGCGCATACGCCGGCAAGTCATGCGTCGAGTACATGTACCAGACACGCATTATGAAGTTCCGTTTGCTATAGGCATTGTATGTCTTGAACCCATTATCCCAGGCTTCTTGCAATTCGTCCTTAAGCGGTTGCATGTACACATTCATATTTTTCCCCGGATAGTTGGGCCCTGGAATTATCAACGTCAGGAAAATGTTCTTTCTTTGCATAATCTGTCCGGGGGGGAGATTGAGTGGAAAGACAAATACGGGCCAACAACTGTATTGGGCTGCCGTCATACCAAACACACTGAACCCATCCGTGCTGATGCCAACTCGAGGATGCCTCGGATCTGCCGCTTTGTCACCATGTAATTCATCAAACTTTTTCCACGCAACACCATCCGATGTGTGTACAATCATCAGATTCCCATCTGCATCTAGTTCGGTTCTTTTGCCCGTTTTGTGCCATGTCATCTGTCTGGCCATCTCTTCGACCATGAAAAGACGTTGAAGTCTTGGTACGATTGGCATATACCGAAGAACACTAACGGGGATTTTGGTCTGTGTCTTCTCACCCATACCGTTGTCTACCACAACATACCTGGAAGACTTGCAAATGGGACAATAGTTCAAGTCCGCATAGTCAAGCCTAAACAAGACACATCCTTTCTCACAGGCATGTATCTTATCATAGGGCATCTTCAGTGCACGGAGGATTTTGTCTGACTGGTACAGGTTTGCAGGCATTACATGGCCTTTGGGTAGAAAGCGTCCAAATACTGTCATCATTGCATCGTAGCATTCTCTGCCCAAGTTGAACTGAGCCTTCAGAGCCATTACTTGTGAGATGGCATCCAACTGACAAAGCTCAGTGTGCTCATGGAGCGGACGTTTTGAAGACTCCAACATTTCATTGAAGGCCTTTGCAGATTCCTCCATCTCCTCGTCCGAATCCCGAGCATCATCAAAGTCTTGCACCATGTTTTCCATCCCGGTACCATGCTCGTCGGTGCGACGACGATCCACCTTAGCTCGGTCACGTTGGGCAGACTCACCATGAAATGTCCACACCGTATAATCGGGCGTAAAACCACTCTTCTGCAGGTGTTTGCCCATTTCAGCCTCTGTCCTCTTTTCCCAATTGCTGCACCGTAAACAGGGGCACCAGGTTTTCCTCTGGCCATTTGCAAATGCGGCTCGCACAAACCCATTGGTTTTTGTGAACCATTCAGTGCTCCATTTGTTCTGACCAGTGTGACCGGTGTACATCCACGCACGATCACTCATCTTGACTTTCAGAGCTACTAGACACACAACAAATATATATATATATATATATATATATATATATATAATTCACCATGTATGTATTCATCAGTTGATCTACTTTGTCAATTTTATTACGTCCATGCAACCTACACTCTAATAGGTAATGATAGGTCCTAATCCCACCCGAGTATGTTTAGATTGGGTTCATTTTCCCATGCTATGCCCCGGATCCTACGCAAAATTTCGGCAGCACCTCCCCGCTGTTCTCTTGATACACGTCTCTGCAATAAACAGAGAGGATGTGTACCCGGAGAACAACAGGGGAGGCACTGACGAAATTTATGCGTCGGATCCGGAGCAAAGCATATGGGAAAACGAACCCAATCTAAACATACTCGGGCTGTCCATGGATAGCGTTGGACAATTCGAAAGAATCAAGGTTATAAATATGCAAATGCATGCATATTTATAACTATGACGCTTTCGAACGGGACACATATTGGTTACGCATACTGATGATTCAAGACACATATATATCTAGCTATCAAGTTTCATCGGAATAGATCAAATAATTAATGGGGGAGGAGGACATGTCATTTGTGCTCAACCACGAACGAAGGGGCAGAGCTCGTCAAACGCACGGCGAGGTCGTCGAACACCAAACCTCGCAGCGATGAAACAACTGCACATTTAAAACTACCCGATCAACACAATTATATATGATATTTTTCATAACAAAATCGAAAGATATATGACCTAACTAATAATTCACAAATATATGACCCCGTCAGCTTCTGGAAGGCCAAAGAACACCTTTTCGGGAGGTGTC
>NC_057796.1:457658296-457660494 GCF_018294505.1 Triticum aestivum
GAAGGGCGAGGCGACGACGAAGTGAGTAACGGGCGGGGGGTACCTGCCGTTAGGCAAGTGCCCTCTTTGCCGTCCGCCAGCCTTTGCCGTCCGCCTTTCTGCGTCTTTGCCATCCGCTAGCGGACGGCAAAGAGGTGGGCCGTTAGGATTTTTTCAAACGATCGGGGGGTGGGGGCCACCACACTCTTTGCCGTCTGCCAGCGGACGGCAAAGACGGGAAAGAGCTGGCAGATGGCAAAGAGCTTCTTTGCCGTCAGCCTTTTCTTTGCCATCTGCTTATGTTTAGCTGATGGCAAAGAGCTTCTTTGCCGTCAGCTAGCAGACGGCAAAGAGCTGGCAGATGGCAAATTAGCTGATTCCAGTAGTGCAACCACCAAAAGGTAATCCACATCCTGTTCACAAACATAGTTCACCCACATAGTTCAGCAAACAACCTAAAGTACTTAAAACACATCATAGCATCATAACATCAGGGAAGGGGGAGAGACATGACTTTGGCTAGGGCAGCATGCTGCCCCATGATCTTGTAGTCCTCGCCGTGGATGGCCACATCTTCTGCATGAGCTAGAAGGTGAACGAAGCGGCCGGACTTTGGCTTTGGCTTGGTGGTGCAGTAGGGGCAGCGCCAAGTTTTGGTCTTGCTCTTGTAGTAGTAATCCACGCCCTTGATCCCGATCTTCTCCTCTTCCTGCTCTTTGAAGGAGGCGAAGTTGCTGCGGTCCACATCCACATCTTCCCCAGAGACATACTGCACACACCAATGAATTACATTAGTACATTATAGATTCATGGGAATACACCATGTCAAACGAACTAAATGAACAATCTAAATTTCAAGTAGGCTTACCTCATACTCTTCGTCGTCATCATACGCTGGATCATACGGGTCGTCGAAAGTATAGTCTATCTTCCTCCTCTTCCCCCTACCATCATCCTCCTGAATATCCAATTACATCCATCACTAGTAAATACATAAGCCAATTGAAAATTTAGATATGCACAGATGACACACTGATCATAGGGCTAATATACTATGATCCTATTTGCATTTTCCATTGTCATGCACACACATTGAACAAAAGAGCTAATATAACTACTTATTGAAATTTAGATATGCACACTTGATCATAGGGCTAATATAGTATGATCCTATTTGCATTTTCCATTGTCATGCACACACATTGAACAACAGAGCTATATAACTACATATTGTGGACATATTGTGAACAACAGAGCTAATATAACTTGAAACAAATAACTTGAGTAGCATTAAAAACCCCAATCTGTGAGCACTAAAAACAAATCTAATAAGCATCATAGCATTAAAATCACCAATCTGTTCACAACATCTAGCATTTTTGCAACAAAGTTATCCAAATCTAAAAACAAATATGAATACCCCAATCATTGCAGCACCTAAAATCATAGTTCACAACACCTAGCTAGCATTTTTGCAACCAATTTATCCAACAAACCGTGACGCCCGGATAATTAAGCTATAGTAATTCCTTGTTAATGATGGCACGTCACCACAATTACTATTGTTGATCTCGTGTTAGTTCGAAACCAATTCAAATTCAAATTTGAATTAAAGGCAAACATCAAAGTTTTCAAACATTAAAAATAAAATGTTCCGGTTGTGCCAAATAATGCATAGGTAATCATGGTGGAGAAACCACACTTTTATAGGATGCTTAAATACTCTAAGATGAATTAAACAGTAGCGAGAACTATTATTTACATACTTTTAAATAATAATTAATTATGAAACTATTTTACTTTGGGTAGCGAAATAAATGTGGCAGTGGCATAATTGGTGACATCAATTTAGGTGCCACTTTGTATATTGTTAACACTAGAATAAACAGCAACTAAAAGAAACAGAAAAGAAATAAAGTAAATAAAAGAGAAAAGAAAACAAAATTGAACAGAAGACCCCCCTTTTTGCTGGGCCTCGGCCCAGCCGACCACCCCGCTCCCCTGGCCTACTAAGGCCCCGCTAACCCCCCGACCGTAACCTAATCCCACCCCCACGATCCCCACTCCTCACACGCCTCTCCTCCTTGCCCGTTCTGGATCTGGGCGGAGCGCCTGACCCCGACGTCCCTCGTCCCACCGCGGCCACCATGCGCCCCGCCACCTAGGAGCTCGTTGCACGCCTTGTCGTCGACCACTTCCTCGCCCCCGACCACGCGTAG